>NC_081560.1:14301634-14327510 GCF_022355385.1 Mustela nigripes
GGGGTGGCTCAGTTGGTTAAGCAGCTGCCTTCGGCTCGGGTCATGATCCCAGCGTGCTGGGATGGAGTCCCACATCTGGGCTCCTTGCTCGGCGGGGAGCCTGCTTCTCCCTCTGCCTCTGCCTGCCATTCTGTCTGCCTGTGCTCGCTCTCTCCCCCTCTCTCTCTGATAAATAAATAAAATCTTAAAAAAAAAATTCTATAAAAATTTATGCGCGGAGGGACACCTGGGTGGCTCAGTTGGTTGGACAACTGCATTCGGCTCAGGTCATGATCCCGGAATCCCGGGATGGAGTCCCGCATCAGGCTCCCGGCTCCATGGAGAGTCTGCTTTCTCCCTCTGACTTTCTCCTCGCTCATGCTCTCTCTCACTGTCTCTCTCTCAAGTAAATAAATAATAAAATCTTTAAAAAAAAAAAAATTTATGTGCGGAGCGCCTGGGTGGCTCAGTGGGTTCAGCTTCTGCCTTTGGCTGAGGTCATGATCTCAGGGTCCTGGAATTGAGCCCCGCATTGGGCTCTTTGCTCAGCAGGGAGCCTGCTTCCCCCTCTCTGCCTGCTGCTCTGTCTACTTGTGATCTGTCTGTCAAATAAATAAAATCTTTAAAAAAAAAAAATTTTATGTGCATCAGGGACGCCTGGGTGGCTCAGTCGTTAAGCGTTTGTCTTTGGCTTGGGTTCTGATCCCAGGATCCTGGGATGGCATCAGGCTCTCTGGTTGGCCTAGAGCCTGCTTTTCCCTCTCCTACTCCCCCTGCTTGTGTTCCCTCTCTTGCTGTCAGATAAATAAAAATATTAAAAAAAAATTTATGTGCATCAACCTGGAACTTATAATCTATTAGCAAGAAAAAAACAAAGTAATAGTTGTAGTCCCAAGATCCGTTTAAATGCACATTGGGCCAAGGGGCACCTGGCTGACTCAGAGGTTGATCTCAGGGCTGTGAGTTCAAGCCCCACATTGGGTGTAGAGATTACTAGGGGAAAAATAAAAAAGTAAATAACTAAAATACATATTGGGCCAATAAAATTTCTTAAACTACGTTGTCTTTTGTAGCTGACAAAATAGTTTCCCTCCAATTATTCAAAGAACTCAAAATTCCAACAACTCCAAAACTATTAATATCATTAAAAACAATTTACAGTAAACTGGGGTTCCTAGGTGGCTCAGTCCTTAAGCGTCTGCCTTCAGCTCAGGTCATATCTCAGGGCCCTGGGTTTGAGTCCCACATTGGGCTCCCTGCTCCGTGGGAAGCCTGCTTCTCCTCCTCCCATTCCCTCTGCTTGTGTTCCTTCTCTCGCTGTGTTTCTGTCAAACAAAATCTTAAAATAAATAAAAATAAAAGTGTACAGATTATTCTGTCCTAGAGGGAGGTATAGTATATATACATATATACAGTATGAGACAATATCCTTAGGTGAAAAGCAGAGCCACACGTTGAATAATGTGTTAATGAAGAGAATTTAGTTTTTTACTTCCTACTTTTCTGGTTGCTTACATTTTAAATGGGTCTCCTAAAAACAGCATACTTTTTTTTAAATTTAATCCGATATTCACTTATAATTGAATTTATTCATTTATATCCATGTAATTACTCACATGTTTGGGCTTAAAGTTCATTTTGTCTATTTGTCTCAACAATTCAATTTTCTCTCCTTTCCTGTCTGCTTTCTAATCATTCCATTTTCCGCCCTTCTAGTAGTTTGAAAGTTTTATTCTTATTTTAGTAGTTACCCTAAAAGTTATAATAGGCATTCTTAACCAGTACCTTTTCACTTCCCCCAGATAATACAAAAAACTTAGAAAACTAACTCCAATTAACCTTTCCTGAAGTTATGTACCCATTATCATGTGTTTTAGTTCTATGTTCTTTAAAACCCAACTTCATATACTGTTCATTTGCCACTTTTTTTTTTCCTCTTTATTCCTTCTGGAATCTCTGCCTTTCCATCTGGGATCACTTCCCTTTTGTCTGAAGTTTAAACTTTAGGACATGAGTCAGCAATCTACAGTCCACAGGCCAAATCCAGCCCACTGCCCATTTTTCTGAATAGTTTCATTGGACTGCCTCCAGGCTCATTCATTTACTATTGTCTCTAGTTGCTTTTGCAGTTGCACTACCACAGCATTGTTGAGTGGTTGTGACAGATACTGTATGGCCAGCAAGACTGACATATTTACTATCTGGCTTTTTACAGAAGTTTGCCTAATCTGCTTCAGAGTTTGCTTTTACATTGGTCTGCTAATGGGAAACTGTCCCATTCCTGTTGATCAGAAACTATCTTTCTTTTCCCTTTCTTAATTCTAGGTGGGTATTTTTATTGGGTATAAAATTCTAGGTTTGAATTTAAATGGGTTCATTCCACCTTTCTTTTTCCTTTTACCTTCCATTGCTCCTGTGAAGTCTGTCACCCCTTTGCAGATAGTTGGCTGCTTTAAAATTCTGTTCTTTTTACTCTGGGTATCCTGCAATTTTACTATGGTGTATCTGGGTGTGGATTAGTTTTTTTTCTGCTTTTAGGGTTCATTCAGCTTTTTTTTTTTTTTTAAGATTTTATTTATTCATTCAACAGCCAGAGATCACAAGCAGGCAGAGAGGCAGACAGAGAGGAAGGGAAGCAGGCTCCCTGCTGAGCAGAGAGCCCGATGCGGGGCTTGACTCCAGGACCCTGGGATCATGACCTGAGCCAAAGGCAGAGGCTTTAGCCCACTGAGCCACCCAGGCACCCCATGTTTAGCTATTCTTAAATATTGTTTCTCACGCATCCACTTCTGAAACTCCAAGTGTTTATTAGACGGTTTTCACTGTAATCTCTTTAGTCTCCATTTTCTACCTTGTCTTGCCAAGCTGTCTTCTTGATATTTTGACAAATGTGATAGTTCATTAGTCTCCTTTCAGCTGTATCTAGTCTGCTGTTAAATAGATCAACTGAATTATTTATTTTTTCAGTTCTAGAATTTTTATTGGTTTCTTTTTCAAGTCTACTATGTCATTTCTTAATAGTTTTTGATTCCCTGGTAAAATTTCCAAGCCTGGCTATTCTTTGACGCTATTGAACATAATTTCTTTGTAATCTGAGTTTGCTAAATCCAATTATCTGAAGTTTTTTGTAGTTATATTTCTGTTGCCTGTTGTTTCTGCTGGTTTTCACTCATGGACTCTTTGTTTTCTTGTATGTCTGGTTATCTTTATATGTTGAGCCATATTTTTGAAAAATTACATATAAGAGGGGTGCCTGGGTGGCTCAGTGGGTTAAGCCTCTGTCTTCGCCTCAGGTAATGGGCTCAGGGTCCTGGGATCAAGCCCCGCATCAGGCTCTCTGCTCAGTGGGGAGCCTGCTTCCCCCTCTCCCTTTGCCTGCCTCTCTGCCTACTTAGGATTTCTCTCTGTCAAATAAATAAACAAATAAATCTTTTTTAAAAATTACATACAGGAATAATACAAATCGAAGTAGGATATTATGCTATCTTCCTCCAAAGCTTTTTATTTTTCTGATAGGTAACTGTAGACCTTACTAGTCAAGGACCACTGTAATACAGGTTCAAGGCCTCAATTCCTCTTGACCATCAAAATGACAAAAAAATCAGCTGAGAATCTGGCAAGGATTTTTTTACTTACAGTTCATCTTTGAGGGTGAACTTCAGGGTTCTAGATTCAAGTGGATGCGGATTTTTTAGAGTGCCTACCCTGGTGGGCCCTAGACTTTGTGTTAACCCTAAAAACCCACCAAAAGTGTAGCTCAGTTTCAATACAAAGCTATTACCTACACAACTGGCAAGTGCCCTGAAGCCAAATTTGTGCCTTTATGTGCTACATTTACAAGGGACAAGCAAGTGGTTCAAGGAAGAGGAATAAGAGATAAGAGGTCTGGACTAGAGTATTAGAGAGATTCAGGGGATTCTTAGGAAGTAGAATCTAATTAATTCAGTGATTATTTAACTGAGGGTATGAAGGAGAAAGCAGTCAAGAATGACCCTGTTTTCTGCTTTGAACGACTGAGTACAGGTGTCAGTATCAGAGGAGACTTATAGGGGAAGATGATGAGGTTCCATTTTGGATGCTTTGAATTTGAGATGCCTTTGAATCATCTAAGTGGTGTTGTCTTTGAAGCAGCTGGACATAGAGGGCTAGAGGGCTTGGACTGGAGGTAGCCTGTTCATGATAATTGAAGCCTGGGAAGTAGAGGTGATTTCACCCAGGGAAAGCATATCACGTGTGAGGTAACAACCTAGACTTGAACCTGAACAATGCAAACATATTAGGGACATGCAGGAGCGTAAACTGAAGACAGATGGCTAGAGCAAGAGAAGAAAACAAGAATGTGATGTCATCAAAGCCAAGAAAAAAGAATGGTCAGTAGTGTCAAATGCTTCCTAGAGTGGCACCGAATTGGCTCAGTAAGTAAAGCATTGAACACTTGAGCTCGATATCATGAGTTCAAGACCCACATAGGGGTAGAGTTTATTAAAAAACAAAAACAAAAAATCCTTCCTAGAGATCAAGCAAGGTAAGGAATGATCCCTGAGTTTAATGACCTGAAGGTCATTTGTAACCTTGCGAAGCAGTTCAGGTAGAGTGGAGGGGCAGAAACCAGATTACAGTGGACTGAGGATGATTGGGCAGTGAAAAATGCAGAAAATGATGCAACACGGATTATTAATCTCAAAATTAGTATGTTAAGCAAAAGAAGCCTACTCCAGAGTACATACTATAGAGTGCATTTGGATGAAATTCCTAAGCAGGCCAAACTAATTTATGCTGACAGCAACCAGGGGTGGGGAGGAGGAATAGACGACAGAGGGGCACAGGGCAACTTTTGGTCTGATGGAAATGTTCTATAGTTTTAATGGGGTTATTACACAGATGTGTGCACTTGTCTTTATTCACTGACCTGCACATTTAAAATGGGTATATTTATTATATAAATTATACGTCACTACAGCCTATTTCATGTTTTAAAATGTAGAAAATGAGGGGTGCCTCGCTGGCTCAGTCAGAGAAACATGTGACTCTTGATCTTGGGGTTCTGAGTTCAAGCCCCATGTTGAGTGAAGAGATTACTTAAATAAAAAACTTTTAAAAAACACGAAAACGTAGAAAATGAGTACAATTTATTAAATGACTTAATTTGTGAAGAGGTAGTAGCTGTAAAGGTATTTGTGTAAAAAAATTGAGTGTTTTTATTTATTTTTAAGATTTATTATTTATTTTGGGAGAGAGTGGGGGAGAGGCAGAGGGACAGAATCCTTAAACAGACTCGCTGCTGAGCATGGAACCCAGTGTGGGGGCTCCATCTCATGACTCATGAGATTGTGACCTGAGCTGAGTCAGACACTTAACCAATTGAGCCACCCAAGCATCTTTATCTTTTTATAAAAAGATTTATTCCAGAGGGGCACCTGGGTGGCCTGGTGGATTAAGCGTCTGCCTTCAGCTCAGGTCATGATCCTGGAGCCCCAGGACTGAGCCCAAAGTTGGGTGCTGTGCTCAGCAGGGAATCTGCTGCTTCCTCTCCCTCTCTCAAATAAATAAATAAAATCTTTTAAAAAGGCGGTGGTGGGGGCACCTGGGCGGCTCAGTGGGTTAACCCTCTGCCTTCAGCTCAGGTCATGATCTCAGGATCCTAGGATAAATATGGGGCACCTGTGTGGCCAGTGGTTTAAAGCCTCTGCCTTTGGCTCAGGTCATGATCTCAGGGTCCTGGGGTCGAGACCCGCATGGCCTCGGGCTTTCTACTCGGCAGGGAGCCTGCTTCCCTTCCTCTCTCTCTGCCTGCCTCTCTGCCTACCTGTGATCTCTGTCTGTCAAATAAATAAATAAATAAATAAATAAAATTTTAAAAAATAAATAAATAAAGGAAATCAAAGCATCAACCTACTCTAATCCTCCTGCTCTCTTCATTTTACCAAAGTAAAACATCTTCAGATAATATTCTACTCATGAAATAAAGCAAGCGAAAAAATGTTAAGTATTTCTATCTTTTTGATCCATTAATTGAATAAATGCTGTTTGACCTCATAATACTGCTGTTTTCGTTTTAATCTCGTATGGTGTTTTGAACTGCTTTCTGAATAGATCCGTTCAGATCGGACGCCTCCGTGTGAGTAGTACTTACTGAGCCGTGTATTCAAAATACTACGTGTACAGTCAACTGTGGAAGGTGCTTTGGAGACCACAGTGATGAATCAGACATGATCCTTACTCTTTAGCACCCTGCAGTCCAGGGAAAAAGAAGTCTTAAGACATGCCTATGAGACACTGACATGGACCACGAAGTGGGTACAAAGCCTGCTGCTGATTGACAGAAAGAGTAATTTCTGTTTGAGGATGTTAGAAGCAAAGAGAAGATTGAGGAGAACAGTATAATAGTTCAGCCAAAAGATCATCAGTGCTTGAACTAGGAGAGAGGCAATGAGGACCGGTGGGGGAAAGGACAGTAGGACACCGCAGAAGCAGAAAGTGCCGATTCGATATGGAGAGGAGGGGGACAAGAACACAGAATGAAGTCAGCATTTACTTGGTCAGCCAAGGGCATGGTAGAGCCATTCACACTGACAGACAATTCAAGAGGAAGAGCAGTTTCACAGATTAGGAGGCAGAAGTCAGTACGCTCAGTCCATCTCCCTCTCTGTAGACTCCCTCCCCGCCGCCTGAGTGGTGGCCATCTTCCTATACTGACAAGGGTCAATTCTGTCACCCTGTGGAGGTAATAGTCCCCAAATGGTGCTAGCCCCTGGAGGCTTCACAACTTGTTGACTGTAATTCAGCCCACACTTTTCTATATATACCCCTTCATTAACTCCCTGCAGTAACCCTATCTGTTACTCCTTTCTGTTGGAACCTTAAACATATATTTGTGTATTTTTAAATAAAGCGTATATATGCACGTATGCATGTATGTACGTATATAATTGTATGCTCGTATATAGGAAATATCTGGAAAGATACACACCAAACTGTTAGCAACAGCTTCCACCTGGTAATGGGGATGCAACAGCGTAGGGACAAGGGATAAGAAAAAAGACACCTTTTATTTTATACTCTGTACCATTTGAGTTACTTAAAACAGTAAGTTTGCATACTTTGAAAATAAAAATAATAGTTCTAAATGTAGATCAGAAGCATCAATCAGCCTAATACAAGAAGTTCAGTAAATTCACTGAAAGGATGAAACCTCCCTAAGAAACACTCGGTCACCAAAATTACAGAGAAAAACCCTAAACTTAAACAAAAATTTAATGATAAATACATATTGAAAGATGATTAAATTCTTGTATGATGGCAGCATCCAAGGACTCTCTCCATTCTCATGGCTCCCAGCCCTTCCCTCCAGGCTGCTGGGGTAACTTGAGACCCACTAAGCCAGCGGACTCCTCCACTGAGCGCTCACCCTTGCCATGAAATTCCTGATGAAGGGCCACGTGTTCTCGAATGCTGCGTAGGAGGCAGAGATAGGTGGCCGCTTGGAAATGAAGCTCATGTTGGGCTCTGCACAGCTTCTCACTGGTAACCTAGAAAGTAGCAAGGTCACAGACTTTATTAGCAGCCCAGCCAAGATACATGGCCACAAAGATTTCATAAGCATTCTCTAGAGTGAAAGTAAATGCAGAGAGGAAATATCAACATGTGTATGTGTATACTAATTACATATGTAGAGACACCCTGTAGTTGATTGAGAAAGCTGACCTCCAATTAATTGAAGAGGAATTTTACGCGGAGTATCACTGAAGAGTTTGGGGTCCTCAGATTTTAATACCCAAAAAAAGTTATTTCAACTCCCTTGTCTTGCAAATGTTTTACAAATAAGGAAACTAAAGCCCAGAGAGACTTCAATGGTTGGCCACTGGCAGAGATGGGGAACTATAATCATTAATGTCACCTAAGGAATAAAATATAGAACTTCCTGCTCTTCAAATGAAAGTATACTTTATATATTTCTGACTTTGGTTAATGTGGTATAGGTCTTTCATTTCACTGAAAAGTAAAACCATTTTGTCTGGAAATAATAGCTTTGTCCCCAACAGTAACAAAATGAAGGTTCTATACATAAAAGTAATATGCATATACTTATATTACTTATTCTTTTATTTTTTAAGATTTTATTTGACAGAGAGAGACCACAAGCAGGCAGAGAGGCAGGCAAAGAGAGGAGCAAGCAGGCTCCCCGCTGAGCAGAGAGCCCAATGCAGGGATAGATCCCAGGACCCTGGGATCATGACCTGAGCTGAAGGCAGAGGCTTTAAACCACTGGTGCCACTTAATTATACTTTCTATATACTTATCCATCTGCCAAATCCAGATTCCAATGACCGTAAGTAGCTGGAAACTATATCCTTTCAGAAGATCCCAATGACTCCAAACCTTGTTTTCTCTTCTTCATAATTAATCTCGATTTAGTACACTGTCCTTTACTTGACTAGTTTTGTGTTCTGAGGTTGTGAGCAGAGGGCAGGAAAGGTGAAACAGATGTGTGCATGGCTTCAAGTGACTTGAGGCCCGTGTATATCTAACTGCAGATTAATCTCTGGGCACCAGTGCCTATGCAAACCCCTGTCTTTCACGTTTCTTTATTTGAATATGTAGGGTTAAAATCTGAAAATTAGAAAGTTGTGGTTTAAGATCTGAAGAGCCCACACAGAGATGTGCAGATCACATATGTGAAAATGGCACTCCAACTGCTCGAGAAAAGAATTCATCTTTAATCATTTAACTTTTTATAATTAAAAATTTATGAGCAACCAACACCAGTGTCAAATATCAACAAATGGTAATATCCATGTCTATTATATAAGCCCAACTGATAGGATCTGAAACAGCAATTCTGCACTAGTGTAGGAGAACACAGATTTTGACGCAGCTGAGCTTGAATCATGAGTGAGAAGTGAAGGGTCAACAATATAAACAGAAAGTGGGATGCCGAGGGGGCTTAGTGGGTTGAGTGTCTGCCTTCAGCTCAAGTCTTGATCCCAGGGTCCTCGGACTGAGTCCTGCATCGGGATCCCTGCTCTGTGAGGAGTCGTCTTCTCTCTCTCAAAAATAAATTTTTAAAAGTCTTAAAAAAAAAAAAGTATACACAGTACTAAAAAGAACCAAAAAAGACCAAATGAAAAAGAAAACTCAGGGCGCCTACGTGGCTCAGTCAGGTAAGCACCCGACTCTTGGTTTCAGTTCAGGTCATGATCTCAGAGTCCTGGGATAGAGTGCTGCTCTGTGCGGAAGCCGCTTGAGATCTCTCTCCCTCTCCTGCTTGTCCCATCTTGCTCGCTCTCCAATAAATAAATCTTTAAAAAAAAAAAAAAAGAAAGAAAGAAAACTGTATTTTCTCTAAGGAGAAAGCAGAGGCTCTTCCCTAAATGAACCCCTTCAGTTTAAGAAAAGATAAAGAAAATGAATGTAGATGGTTATTGAGTTAGCTCTGAGCCAGCAGAAACAGAAAGCATCCCCCATAGCCTCATATGCATTCCACAGAATGGTGTTTCTGGAATTTGTGGCATGAATTTCAAATGTATTTCCAAGGAATTTGAAAGCCATTACCAAGCCTCTCTCAAGGGAATAATGTTGCCTCCAGAAAGTGCAACTATAATCATGACACCTTAAAAATCTTAGAATGATGGTGCCTGGGTGGCTCAAATCAGTTAAACATCCACTTCAGCTCAGGTCATGATCCCAGGATCCTGGGATCAAGTCCTGAAATCCGGCTCCCTGCTCAGTGAGGAGTCTGCTTCTCTCTTTTCTCTCTCTCTCCTTCTGCCCCGCAACCCCACCCTTGACTTTCCTCCTGAAATCCCACTACTTCTTTATAGGAGGACCTCCTATTGTTTATTAAGTGCTTTGCTGTAAGGCTCCTCAGTTGGACTGCAAGCTTTGTCTTAAAAGACAGGATTCATGTGCATCTTATTCATAATTTTAGGCAAGTTCCTAAAGTCCCTACCAATTTGGCCTTTTAAAAATTTCTGAATTTTAGAGGTGACTGGGTGGCTCAGTCAGCTAGGCATTAGACTTGGTTTTTCAGCTCAGGTCATGGTTTTGGGGTCCCGGGATCAAGCCCAGTGGCAGCTCCACACTTAGCGTGGAGTCTGCTTGAGACTCTTGCTCTTTCCCTTTTCCTCTGCCACTTGCCCACTCTCTCTCTCTAATAAATCTTAAGAAAAAGGAAAATTTTGAATTTTAGTCCCATGTTGGGCATAGAGTTTACCCACATAAATATATGCCTATTTTTAATTTTTGAATTTTAGTTCTAAAATATTGCACTCTAGGGGCGCCTGGGTGGCTCTTTAAGCCTCTGCCTTCAGCTCGGGTCGTGGTCCCAGGGTCCTGGGATCCAGCCCCGCATCGGGCTCTCTGCTCGGTGGTGAGCCTGCTTCTCCCCTCTCACTCTGCCTGCCTCTCTGCCTACTTGTGATCTCTCTATCAAATAAATAAATAAAATCTTTTTTAAAAAATAAAATAAAATAAAATAAAATATTGCACTCTGACTTCCATGGCTCAAAAGATTGAGCGAGATGCTGGTTCTCCTTTTTCCCCACATTGTTCAAATGACAGTAGGCTACCTACCCTAGAGCGCAAAGTGACTCTCTAACCTATATTTCAGAGATTCCTTTCAACTTCCTTCGAAGCCTGATCCAAAACTCCACAGGCAACAATTAAACGAAAGAACTCTATCTGTGAACGGAGGTTCTAGCTGTTCCTATGCATGTACCCTCACTGGTCAGTGTCCCTGAGCCTCAGTTGTCCCACTTGAAAAATAAAATCGCTTCCACCTGCTCTTGCCTAAGGGGAATATGGAGTGTGGGATTCACAAAGGAATTTCCCAAGGATGGCATCCCATATGTTCAAATTTATCTGCTATGTAAGGAAAAAAATGTATCTGGTCAGATAACCACGTTAATGTTGGGGCAGCACAATCTCATGGCAGGTTTCTAGTTCAGCTCTACAAGGCACCATTTCCTTAAATGGGGTACGGGATACAACAGTGTCTGCCGAGCTACTATTCCTCATCTTATTACAGTTCTCTTTTCTGCATCAAACACTGGTTTTCAGAATAACTACTAGAGGAAGGGCGAGGAGAATGGTGGATAAACGCTGTAGCTAGTAACCCTACACTCTCCAAGTACGTCTCTTCTTTTCCCCCATCTCTCCGACTTCACTGATCTTTCTCCTCCGCACCTGCAGAAGCCCAGCCAATAAAATCCTCGGGACGTCTCCATTCCACGGCCACTTTCCTGTTCGGCTGGTCCTTGGTTAGTTCCTGGGAGACCCGGCCTAGGGCCTGGATCTGTTTGGCCAGAACCCGGGCTGGGTGGGAGGGTCGCTGCCATGAAATGCAGGCGCTGAGCCCCAGTGCTCCCAACCCCTGCCCATACTCCCCACCCACTCCCACCCCCACTCCCACCCCCAGCCCCACTCCCACCCCCAGTGGAAAGGACGCTGGACTCAGGAACCCGACTCAGGCTTCCGTACCCGATGTGCACGGAAAGCTTTCACGAGGTACCGATAGGCCGCGGTGTCGCGATAGGGTCGGCCCGTGGCCTCGTTCATGTAGCGCAATTCCCGTAGAAGACCTCGTAAAGTGCGCGCAGGGGACCCCAGGGCCGCCATTTTCCCGTCCTCGGAGCGCGATGCCCAATGGCGCCCTACGCCCCCTCTAACTCTTCCCCCCCCAGCTCAGCCGCTAAATGGTACAATCGGACGCTGACTACTGGGTCCCCCCCATCGAATGCAGAGTAGTGGAGTATCTCACTTCCCTTCTCTGCGGGGCCTTACTAATCAAACACCGAGTGGCATCCTAAGGAGTTAAGGGAAAAGCAAACGAAAGCCGAGTTTAACTGACTCACAGGGTCCGTAAGAAAAAGCGAGAAAGGCTGGGCTAGGGGAAAGGTTCTTTGCTGACTGCGTCATTTAAAACGTCATTAGCTGACCGCTGAGTCTCGAGAATAAGTGCGCCTGGTGGGAGTGGGTGCTGATTTTAAACATAACACGAAAGATACGTTTTGGTACCTAGAGGGGATAGCAGAATTCAAAGTACTGACTTCCCAGAAATCTCACGGCACTATACGACTCGGAAGAAGGAAATGGGAATATTCTTATTCTCTCAAACTGTAGCCCATCACCTAGGAAAACCACACATATCCTTCCCATTTTTAAGAAAGTAAAATTAAGTTAGCATATTTCGATGTAGTTCTCTAAAAACGGTAAAAGTTATTTTGAGGACGAAAAGCTAACCACCCCAGATGGGACTCGAACCCACAATCCCTGGCTTAGGAGGCCAATGCCTTATCCATTAGGCCACTGGGGCTTCTGTGAACGAGTTGCTCCAGCAACGTATTCAATTCTTTTTTCCTCTTTGGTACGTCATCGTTATCTAGGACGCCTTTTAACCTATCCTAAGACACCACACCTAGTACCAACATGAGGGGTGAGGCATGCTGGGAGTTGTAGTTCAGCGAACAAGAGCCCGCGTTCCAGCTCCAAAGGCTTTACCCTCGAAACAGCACCGCGGAGCCGGACGGAGAACGGGCGCGCGCACGGTTTTGCGTCCGCGTTTGCCTGCTCCGTACCCCTGCGCCTGCGCAAAAGTGGGCAAGCGATGTCGCGGAGCAGAGCGCGCTGGGTACACTGGTCGAAGCTCGGAGACTCGCCCTCTGAGCTTCTCCGGCGTCGGATTTTTACCGGAAACAGGCGGCCCCTTCCGGTGTTGCGGCTTTCCGGATTTCGCTTGCCCCCAACACGCCGTTAGGTGGCGTCCGCATCGGTCACTTTCTGTTTCCGGTTGAAGCGCTGAGGCCATTTCCGCAAAGCCATTGGCGAGTAGGGGACGTGTGTGTTACGTTTAGAGTTGCCGGGTGTAAGATAAACGTGGGACAGCGGGGATTTATTAATTCGCTGGAAATTAGCTAATCCGAAATAATTAGGACCTCTTTTTTCCGGCTCTGGTCCTAATTGTGCAGCTTGGGCAAGTCACCTCTCATTATCAGCAACCTTAACTCCTCTTTTAAAATCTCGCAGTGGCTCCCTCCTGCCCCTGAAACTTTCGGACCCTTTCCTGTGTCGTAACCGTCATCTCTCCTCGTTTCCTCACGCCTTTGCGCCTGGTACCCCAGCTTCTCTCGTTGTCTTTCCTCCATTCCTGTTGCTCTCTCCGCCGGAGGTTGAACCATTTTGTGTTAACATTCCTATTTACCTTTTGGGCTTCCAGTTTTCCTCGTTTTCAAGTCTAGGTCAGGAACTGCCCTAGGCCTTTGTGGGTAGTATGGTCAAGTTAAAACCTCCGCGCTTCTGGAGGGTCTCTAGATGACGTGTGAATCGCACCTCTTACACATAGGATACCTGTGTCTCCTCTCCAAGAAGCAACTGGTCAGATTCCTGAAGTCCCACTTTTTTTTTTTCTTCCTTTTCCAAGATTTTATTCATTCATTTGAAGGAGAGCGTGGAGGGAAGGGGGCAGAGGAAGAGGGAGAAGCAGGCTCCCCGCTGAGCAGGAAGCCTGACTGGGGGGATTGATCCCAGCCCCTGAGATAATGAATTCCCACTTTTTTTTTTTTTTTTTTTAAGATTTATTTATTTGACAGAGAGAAATCACAAGTAGACAGAGAGGCAGCCAGAGAGAAGCTGGCTCCCTGCTGAGCAGAGAGCCGGATGCGGGACTCGATCCGAGGACCCTGAGATCAAGACCACTGAGCCACCCAGGCGCCCCTGAATTCCCATTTCTAACAGCTCCCTCCTCTTGGGTCCTTGTCAGGGTTTCAGGGTTCACCAGATTTAGCTGTGGCCAGTTTCGAGGGAACAGTTCATAATCCGGCTAGAATCCTGACACTTACAGCATGAACATAGGAGGAGACCAGACTAGAATGACTTAATATGAATGAATTAGGGTTTGGGGAGAATGTTATCAGTTATTCATTTCTTAATATTGTTAACTAGAAAACCACAGGCTGAAAATGGCCTCACTTAGATTAAGGCCCCAAGTCAGTAAACCAAGAATTAACACTTAACCTGACTGCAGTTAGAAACCCTCAGAAATTGAACCTATGGGGCACCTGGGTGGCTCAGTGGGTTAAGCCTCTGCCTTTGGCTCAGGTCATGATCTCAGGGTCTTTGAATCCAGCCCCACATCAGGCTCCCTGCACAGTGGGAAGCCTGCTTCCCCCCTCTCTCTCTGCCTCGCTCTCTGCCTACTTGTGATCTCTCTCTCTGTGTTAAATAAATTTGAAAAGAAAGAAGAAAGAAAAGGAATTGAACCTATAACCAGTCAGTATGGAAATTTACTGGTCAGCACTAGGAAATTGATAGACTCCTTCCATTACCCTCAGGAAGGCAGCATTGCTTAAAACAATGGATTCTTAGCTAATAATTCCCTTTTTGTAACTATTTCTATCTTTAAAAAGCCTTTCGTTTTCTGTAGCCCTTTGGAGCTCCCCTATACTTGCTGGATGGGATGCTACCTGTTTTATGACTTGATTAATAAAGCCAATTAAATCTTTCAAATTTAGTCAGCTGAATATTTGTTATTAAACTATAAATTTGTTTAACCAGCTAAGATATAGCAAATTTAAGCCAGCTCTGAGGAAGTGGAAGAATTTATTGGAAATAGGCCTTCTATAACTTTATATGTTGTGGTACAGAGTAATTACTAATTCTCAATTCCTTTTTACTAAATGGCCAAGAGGCCCTTTTCTTCTGCTCTAAGCCATTCTTACACAAAGAGTAAATAATCATGAAATGTTAGCTATTTGTAGCCACTAGCCTCCAAAGATGGGCTTCCAAGAGTCTTCTCTTTTTATACATAATTTGCTCCTAACATCAAGAGGTGAAGCTTGGGATGCCTGGGTGGCTCAGTGGGTTGTGTCTGCCTTCTGCTCAGGTCACGATCTCCTGGGATCGAGTCCTGCATTGGGCTCCCTGCAAGGCTTCTCCTTCTGGCTGCTGCTCCCCCTACTTGTGTGCTCACACTCTCTCTCTCTGACAAATAAACAGATAAAATCTAAAAAAAAAAAAAAAAAAAAAAATTTCACCAGTTTAAAAAAAAGAGGTAAAGCTTATTTACCATCCCACCCACCCCTCCCCCTCTTGAATCTGAGCTGGCCTTCTGATTAGCTTTGACCAACAGAATACAGCAGAAGTGAAATTCTAGGCCATCTATCCAAGACCAGGCCTTAAAACTAGCAACTTTCACTTCTGCGTCTTGTCTAGCTACCAGGCTGCAAGATCCCCAAGGCCTGTGGAGGAGTACTGAGATAGCACCAAGTGAGCTCTCTGCTGAGTTTTTTTGTTTTTGTTTTAGATTTTATTTATTTGAGAGAGCGAGCATGAGAAGGGGGAGGGTCAGAGAGAGAAGCATACTCCCTGCCGAGCAAGGAGCCTGATGTGGGACTGAATCCTGGGACTCCAGGCTCATGACCTGAGCCAAAAGCAGTTGCTTAACTAACTGAGCCACCCAGGCACCCCAAGAAAGGCATGTGTAAACCATCTTGAATTTCCTAATCCAGCAGCACTTGCAAAGACCACAGTCTCTGCCAGATAGAGCAGAGACTTGCCCAGCTAAGCCCCGTTAACTCCAAGAATCATTAAAGGTGATAAGAGGCTGTTGTTTGGGAATGATTCCGCTAAGTTTTGAAAGTACTCTGTAACAACAAAACAGCAAATCAGTCTGAAAAAGTTTGTGGGAACAATTTAGCCAAATTTCTCAGTTTTGCAGCTTTGGAAAGTCTTTAGGTTCCTAATTGCAAGGCTACAAACTCAAAACCCTACAGCAGAGACCAGGCGGGTAATACAAATGTAAAACTGGCCAGATGGGTTCCTACATCCTGCAAAGGAGCTAGCTGCTTTTCAGCTCAATCTCTGTTGCAAAGTAGGAAAGTGTTGCCAGAGCCACTGACTTTTCAATAATTGTAAATCCAGCTTTTTTTTTTTTATTTTAAAGATTTTATTTATTTATTTGACAGAGAGAAATCACAAGTAGATGGAGAGGCAGGCAGAGAGAGAGAGGGAAGCAGGCTTCTCCGCTGAGCAGAGAGCCCGATGCGGGACTCGATCCCAGGACTCTGAGATCATGACCTGAGCCGAAGGCAGCGGCTTAACCCACTGAGCCACCCAGGCGCCCCTAAATCCAGCATTTTTATGAAATGCCCTAACTCTTAAATGTTACTGATCATGTTTAAAAAGTTTATCAAATAAAACCCTTCTGTTGGCCTTATATAACCTAGGATTGCAAGTGTGTGAATGATGACATCCCGGAGCACTTTACAGGCAATGTTTCACTTGACCTTCACCACAATCCTATGAGATAGTATCTCATTTTATCCACTTACAAATGTGGGAACAATCTCAGAATAGTTTCGTGGTTTAGTCAGCATGATCAACTGTCTGTGGAAAGCTGGTGTTTGGCTCCAGGCAATCTAACACCAAAGCGTATTTTTAAAAATATATTTTTTAAGTTATAGCAAAAAATGGATTTTTAGGGGCGCCTGGGTGGCTCAGTGGGTTAAGCCGCTGCCTTCGGCTCAGGTCATGATCTCAGGGTCCTGGGATCGAGTCCCGCGTCGGGCTCTCTGCTCAGCAGGGAGCCTGTTTCCTCCTCTCTCTCTCTGCCTGCCTCTCTGCCTACTTGTGATCTCTCTCTCTGTCAAATAAATAAATAAAAAATCTTTAAAAAAAAAAAAATGGATTTTTATTAAAACGATGCAGGGTAATTTTCAGAATTTCCTGATAAGGCCAGAGACCAGACTTAGAAGCCACACAGACAAAGATCTCACCCAGAATCCTGCTTCCGATCCGATCCAGTGAAAACAACTGCTATAATAGCTTGCAAGTCAGACACAATGACAGTGGACAGGAACTGGGTGCCAGGACACCAGAGCTGCTGCTCCAGGACACTGGCTATAGCCTGTGGTTTTTGTGCTTTTACTTGGACTACAACAGATAACATCTTTACCTAAGCGCCACATTCTGGGTGAGGACTTCTCATTAGCATGGCCTGGATCCTATTCCTAGGTTTTGGTCAAGGGTGGTTGGGAAAGCAACTATTTGATCACACGGTGAATTTTTATTAAGCATCTGCTATGAGTCAAGCACTCTTCTAGATGCTAGGGAAGCAAAAGCAAACAAAAGTGAAACTTCCATACTCGTGAAGTTTCCATTCAGAAAGAGACAGTAATCAGATCAAACATCAAATTTATCAACCAGTGGTGAGTTCTACGGAGAAAAGGAAAGTTCAGGGCAGCAGATTGCAACCTCCTGCTTCATATACATTCAGGGTTGTCTTTGCCGATTTGGTGACATTTGGGCAGAGATCCAGCTGATGGAAGGATCCAGTGTCTTGAGCCTGTGTGTGTGCATATGTCAGGGTGGGACAGTGGCTGTACATTTAAGTAGAAATACCCAGTCTCCACTCTCCCAACAATCACAAGACCACCATTCTGTCCTTCAAGCCCCATAAGGGAAGAGGAGGTGCTCTGGGACAAGTGTTCTATGCTCAGTGAAACTGAGGGAACAGACCCAGAGGATTCAGTCTTAACTCTCCAACTACAGCAGTTACTTAGCGACCTGGCCAGTCACATGGGAATCTGGGGGAGTTTTTGGTGGGAAAGCGCCAGGACTAATGAAAGAGGGCATATCTAAGAGAATATACACGTGAAGGCCCTGGTTCCATCCCTTGTGACACTCTAGATGTGTGTCTGAAAGCGGTGATCTCATTTTTTAATGAGGATAATTTCATTATTTACTCACTTAAACTCTACACCCAACATGGGGCTTGAGCTCACTGACCGAGCCAGACAGATGCCCCCCTAAACTTTTTTGATTAGGTGGCCAGTGGTAAAAATCTTGCATCTACCCCATAAGTGTTTGCATTTATTTTTAAACTATATACATGCACTACTGAGACATAGAGTACATATGTTAAAAATATGCACAAAATAGAATTAAAAGGCTGTTTTTAAAAATGAAATACACAACAGTTGGAAAATATTTTTATTTTATTTACTAACGGTAAAAAAAAAAAGTCCTACGTTCTCTCAGCAAAGAAAGAGTAGTGTTTATTTTATTGAAAACAATGTAACTCAGTACTTTTCAGTATTTTGAAAATGTTGGTTTAACACATCATTTAGGGCAACAGAATCACATAGTGATAAGTATTTCTAAAGACCAATTTTCAAATTTCTCTCTTCATCGCATACGTTTCTTTAAAAAAAAAAAAAGCAGTTAATACCTCTTTTGTAGCTTTAAAAAGTGACTTCTAACTTAAGGGACCCATTCAGCTTCATTTCCTTCACAATACCAGCTACTAGACGCTGTGACCATCAGGGGTCCATCAGCAAGAGAGAGCCCGCTGCAGACCTTCCAAGCAAACAGGGCATTAAGAAGCTTAGGGCATGTTTAGGAGGACTGGACGAGTTTTGGGAAGTTGCCACCACGGTTCAGCAGGTCTAAGCAGTTACTAGGAGGTTGGGGCGGTCACCCAGGTCAGAAAAATGCAAGGAACCCCCACTGCTGATCAGATCTGCCCCAGTCGCCAACATGAGGGCTCACAGATCAACTAGACCCTAGAGGAGAACTTGAAGTCTACCGTGACCTACCCATTTTGCTAGGTGCTGCCAAAGAAAAAAGTAATACCACTTTTTCCTCCCACCTACAAAAATCTCACCTGCATATACCAGCAGAAAGAAAGTACATCCAGAACCTTGAAGGCAAAGGAGTATGGGAGGCATCATTCCCATAATTCCGGTCCCTGGACCACGGAGAGCGAGAGCCACACACACAGCTGCGGGGGTGAATGCTGGCTAACAAAAGACTGGGGACCCCGCAGGAGCGTCCCCCCGATCGTGTCTCATCCTCACGGAAAAGGAAGGCAATTAAGAAACACTTGCCTCTCTTGTAAAAGAAAAATAGCAATTAATTTTTCAGTTGTAAAACTCCTGTGAATACTTCCCAACAAGATAATCACTGTCTCTTGGCAGTTTATAGGATTTTCACGGCTACTTTGCATTACATAGTAATGTCTTCTGTTGAAAGGTATTACTTTTCATCACGTTAACCTAACCAATCACCTCCTGTCGCCTACAAACTGCAGTATGTTGTAAAAGAAGTAAGTGGGACTATGAACAAGCAAGCCGACATGCTCGATGCAGGCAGAGCGCAGCGATCTATTCCTCTCCCCACCGTGGCTCGCAAACCTCCTGGCTGAATTCCTCCTCGCCAGCATAAAATTGTGATGGTTCACGCAGCTATTCCAAGAGCTAACAGGACGATTAGCTGTTTTTCTTTGGTTTTAAGAAAATCCAGGCTGTATGACATTTAAAATTCCAAACTTCACCCATAGAACTTCTCCCCGTTGTCGGCTGCGGCTGCCCCGGGCCAAGAAGGGTGGAGGACACGGCCAGCTTCTCCGTCTCCCTGATCTGCTCTTTGCTCCTCACACACGGCCTGTTTGTGGAACAAGCTAGACTTGTCAGGGGTCAAGAGACAGCCACTTTATGCTCTCAAGAGCGCCCCTACAAGCCTGCTGTGATGCTTTGTTTTTTCCTTCTGCCTGGATGACAGCTCCGGCTTTTCCAGCCTCTGCAAAAGAGACCAGCCTCCCCTCGTCATTTCAGAAATAGCCTCTCTTCCTGGGCATTGGCAAGTCTCACCCAGTCATCTAGTAAAACTTCAAATGTCAGTTAATTTCCAACTTCTCCCCTTCCCCAGCATGGCCCATCTGAGGGAGGGCGGGGGTCACGGTCAGCGCCATTCTGATTTGCCACACACACTTCCTCTTCCCAGCGGTGGCTGTTCTGGGCCTGCTGTCCCTACTCAAGTGGCAGACCTGCCATCTGGTGCTAGTGTCCTCTGGGAGGAGCTTTCCTCACACGTGCTTCCTCCTGGGTTCTCCAGACTCTATCCAACCCCACCATCTCTCACCTGAAGTTCCTCTGTAGGCCACACCTTCTCTAGTTACTCGGATTCCTACCCCAGGCTCCCCGCCATTGATGTCATCTCCAGCCTCCAGAGGTTCCCTTCAGCTGGATTCCTTCTTAAAATGAGCGAACTTCACTCCTTTCTTGAGAACTACATCAGGCCCACAGGAACTCAGCAGCTTTGGGCGTGCAAGCCATTCCATTCTGAACCCAGGCTCGTCTTCTCAAGGAGCTGGCCACCGACGGGTTGTCTTTAGGCTTTTAGGAGGGAGTCAGACACCGGTCCCTGTGTCCCTCAGACTCCACAGGATGTGTCAAGCTCTTCAAACGGTCCTCTTGAAGTGCCCCCTCATTTGGCACGAGGCAAAGAGGAAGCAGCCCCACCCTTTCCTGGTTGGGGAGACTTCGGGAAACATCCAGCATACTGACAAGGATGTCCACAGAAATCCTCTTACATTCTCTTACATCTCCTGGGGTGGATGCCGAGCTAATCCTTCCCAATAGTGAGCTAGTGCTTCCCAGGATCCATTTCACAGTCTCTTAGCACGGGCGGCATAGGTGACCTAGCTCCTCCTCTCTTTAGAATGTGGACAGACTTGGCGCCTACTGTTTTGTTCTCAGCCTTTGGGGTTTCTGGTGAAACTGACACAGAAAGAGTCCTATTTTAGTAAGTGAAGTGGCTATGGTCAACCCCTCCTCCTCATGGAACGCCTGTCCTCTCCTCAGGAGACCTGATGCACTGGGGGTGACAGACAACAGTCTGACTTATGAACTGGGCTGTGAAGGTACAGTTAATAGAGAATTAAATACTAAAGAGCATATATAATTTTATATTAAATATTAATACGTACATATTACATATTTACATATAAACTATTTTATACAAAATATTTATAGGATTTTGTTTTTGACGTTATGAAAGATGAGATGTGCAGAGACTTCTCTAAATATAAAACACCATAAGCGCTGGGTGAGATTTTAACAAATACACACACACAAAAAACACTTTTTCAAAGCGTGACAGAGCTGACAGTAAAGGAGTCAGAATAGCCAGAGATGGCAAAGGAAGAGGAATAGGAGAGTGAGTATGAAGCAGCATTTGCCCTGAAGAGATCTGTTGATTCCCTGATGGCCTAGAGTCTGGATTTCAATTTGCCATAGGCCATCAGAAGCAAAGAAGGCCTCAGACTAGCATGGGAAAGGTCAGATCAAAAAGTCTTAAAAATTGGGGCACCAATTTTGTTTGGCTCAGGTCATGATCTCAAGGTCCTGGAATGGAGTCCTGTGTGAGGCTCCCTGCTCAGTGGGGAGCCTGCCCCTCCATACCCCTCCCCCAACCCTTCCCCCATCTCCTCCCTCTGCTTCTGCTCTCTCTCTAATAAATAAATAAAATATTTTTTTAAATGAATTATTAAAAAACTCTTACAAAATGATGGAACCCCCAACATTGACCTCATTGGTGGGAATGAAAAAAATATCCCTGATCTCACTAAGAAGAGACTTTTGTGTTTTTGTTTTTGTTTTTTAAGATTTTATTTTATTATTTTTTTTTAAAGATTTTTATTTATTTATTTGACAGACAGAGATCATTCACAGGCAGAGAGGCAGGCAGAGAGAGAGAGGGAAGCGGACTCCTTGCGGAGCAGAGGGCCCGATGTGGGGCTCGATCCCAGGACCCTGGGATCATGACCTGAGCTGCAGGCAGAGGCTTTAACCCACTGAGCCACCCAGGTGCCCCAAGATTTTATTTTTTAAGTCATCTCTACACTCACCCAACATGGGGCTTAAACTCACAACCCTGAAACTGAGAGTCACATGCTCTACCAGGCAGACACCCCGAGACCTTTCTGTCTTAGTCTCAGCTCAGGGTAGGCTAGCAGGGTGGAGAACCTTCTGTAAGAGTTCCTAACCAAAAGCAATAACCTGTCACATGCTTTAGTGGCTGAAATTCATCCTGTCTCTGAGGCCCTGAAATCCTTAAGCTAACGCTTAGTTTGGTGTGGTCCTTGGTTGGTAATGTTCCTAGGAGCGAGGAAAAAGCAAACTCAAATACTCTTTAGAGGGACATACTTTAAACCTAGGCCTCAAAGAATGCCCATAGATGAAGCTAAAAAGTGCAGAGATATATAATAAAAAATCACTGAACACAAAGATAAGCCACTGTGAACAAGTTAGCAGAAAACAATAACAAGACTGGACCTACAGTTTGGGTCAAGATCTGACTCTGGTGCTTGGGACTTGGCCTTGAGAAATGCCCTCTGAGGCTCCCATCCTGGTTCTTAAAAGCACATGCTAGGGCCCCACCTTGGCCTCTGTCCTTAGTATACATTCCCAGCTAAGAAAGCTGTTTATAAACCCTGGAAAAAACAACCTCACAAGTGAAAATAATCAGATATTTGAGGAGTAGAGTCACACCAAGAGAGACAATAACTGGAACAAACTGTACTAGACAAACCAGAATGGAACAAATCAAGAATTTAAGATAGCATAGTAAAGATCCTTCCTGAGATAGGAGGACAATAATGACAAATAAGCAGCTCTAGAGAACCAAATGGAAATACTGGGTATGATATATGTAATAGTGAATAAACCGGATAGATTGGATAAAAACAAGAACAGCTACATAGCTGAAAAATGAATAATGGTCCAGATCAGCTCAAGGAATTTTCCCAGAAGGTACTAGAAAGAGATGGGGAATATGAAAGAACATTGAAGAAATGATGATGTAAATATCTGTACAATATGTGTTCCAGAAAGAGAGAAAATAGATTTAGGGAAGAAAATATTTACAGAAATCATAAGAGCTTTCAAAAATTAAAGATAAAAAAGATTCTAATACATAGGTCTCATGGAGCACCAAACAGAATAAATATGGCAAAACTAAATTTTGACACATTATAGTGAAATTAAAGAACACCAAAGACAAAAACAAAGTTCTAAAAGAAGGAGCAGATAGTCCACCAAAGAGTAAGAATTTGATTGACATTAGTTTTTCTAACAAACACTGGAGACAAAAAAGCAATCGAGTCATATTTTCTAAATGTTGAAGGAAAATAACTTAGAATATTATATCCAGCTAAACTAGTCTATAAATGTGAGGAGGTAAAAATGGTAAGTTCAAACATGCAAGGCCTGAGAAAGGTTACAGTACAAAGTCACAAAGTTTGGAAACTCTCCTTGAAGAAGTACTTTTATTCTTAATATACTTAGCTATCTACTATAATTATACCAATATACTAAGTACTTAATAAGCACTTGAAAATATACTCAACACCACGAGTCATTAGGGAAATGCATATCAAAAGGATGAGTTTCACTTTATACCTACTGCAATAGCCCTCATAAAAAAAATGGAAAATAACAAGTGTTGACAAGCACACAGAGAAATTTAAGCTCTTCTATATTGTTAGTAGAAATGCAAAATGTTTCAGCTACTGTGGGAAATAGTTTTGTGGTTCCTCAAAAAGTTAAACAGAGAGTTTCCATATGGCCCAGCAGTTCCACACCTAATCAGATATTATTAGTACATACCTAAGAGAAGTGAAAACATACATCCACACAAAAACTTGTACAGTAGTCCCCTTGACCCACAATTTCAGTTACCCATGGTCAGCCATGGTCTGGAAGCAGATGATCTCCCTTCCGACAGCGTTAGAAGGTGGGTGGTAGCCTAATGCTACATCATAATGCATATGTCATTCACCTGCCTTCATCTCATCATGTAGGCATTTTGTAGGCAAGGGTGAGTACAATACAAGAAGATATTTTGAGAGGAAGAGACAACATTCACATAATTTCTATCACAGTATATTATTATAATTGTTTTATTTTATTCATTATTATTGATAATCTCTTATTGTGCATAATTTATAAATTAACCTTTATCTTAAGTATGTATGATAGGAACATAGTATATGTAGGGCTCAGTACTAAAAGTGGTTTCAGGCATCCACTGGGAGTCTTGGAACATATACCACTTGGATAAGGGGGAACTACGGTACAAAAATGTTTATAGCAGCATTATTCATCCTATCCAAAATATGCAAATGGCCTCGGTGTCTATCAGCTGATAAATGGATAAATAGAAATGTGATATATTCATACAATGGAATATTATTCAGAATATAGATACCTGGGATATCAAACAACAATCGGGCAAACACATCATAAAGAAAAATGAGAGACATTATATATTGGTGGAAAAAACAGTAAATCAAAAAGATATAACCGTAATGAACATGGATGTACCCAATAAAATTCATGGTTTCCTGAAAAATTAGACTGAAGAAGATTGAATAAGACTGGCAAGACTTAAGGAGAAAAAGGGAGTGATGCTTATAAACAAAACCAAGAATGAAAGAGGAAATCAAGGATACATTAAAGATTATAAGAATAAAAAAATTATGAATACATTTCTAAGAAATTTTCTGGAGGAGTAGATCATGTTATTGGTCTTATAGGGAAAGCACCTGATATAATCCAACTCATACCTATGACCAACATTCCCAGAAAATTAGGAATAGGAATTTTTTTTTTTAAAGATTTTATTTATTTATTTGACAGAGAGAGAGAGATCACAAGCAGGCAGAGAGGCAGGCAGAGAGAGAGAGAAGGAAGCAGGCTCCCAGCTGAGCAGAGAGCCCGATGTGGGGCTCGATCCCAGGACCCTGCGATCATGACCTGAGCTGAAGGCAGCGGCTCAACCCACTGAGCCACCCAGGCGCCCCAGGAATAGGAATTTTTTAAGGGCTCTTTAGGAATTGTTGTAGCGATTTTTAGGATTTTTTTAAAAAAATATTTTATTTATTTATTTATTTATTTATTTATCAGAGAGGGAGAGAGAGAGAGAGAGAGCACAAGCAGGGGGAGGTGGCAGGCAGAGGGAGAAGCAGACTCCCTGCCAAGCAAGGAACCCCATTGGGACTTGATCCCCAGGACCCTGGGATCATGATCTGGGCTGAAGGCAGACACTTAACCAGCTAAACCACCCAGGCATCCCAGAATAGAACTTTAACTTCATAAAAACTATATACGAAAAATCTAGAATAAACACCACACTTAACGGAGAAAATAGAGGTAAGGAACAAAGATGTCACTGTTTTCTTTTTTTAGATGTTGCTTTTACCACTACTCTTTAACACTGTATTGAAGGGCCAGTGTAATGATCTAAGATAAGACAAAAGTGAAAGAAGTGGGAGAGGAAATTATACTGCCCCCTCCCCCTAGCTTATCTATCTATGTATCTATGTATCTATCTATTTAAGCAATCTCTACACCCAATATGGGGCTTGAATTCACAACCTAGAAATCAAGAATTGTTCGCTCTATTGACTGAGCCAGCTAGGCACCCCCTGTCATTTTTTGTAGATGATATGATCATCTCCATTGAAAAGCTAATAAAATAATCACGAGTTATTTGAATTAGAGAGTTTAGCAACGTTGTTGAACACAAACTCAACTTTCAGAAATCAGTAGCATTCCCTGATACTAGTGAACACTATTAGAGTGTATAATGGAGAATAGCGTGCCATTCATAAAAGCAATTGTAGAGTACCCAGAATCAATGCATGAACAATACCTCTATAGATCAAACTTAAAACTATAAAGTTAATAGAAGAAAGTGTAAGAGGAGATCTTTGTGACCCAAGGGTAGGGAAGTATCTCCTAACAAACCCCTCGACACATATCTGTAGAAAAATGGATCAATTTGACCATTAAAAATAAAGATTTTCGGTTTCCGCTTGGCGCCGGCTGGAAGATTGACTCTTGAGTGTTGTGAGAGGTCAGATTTGCTGTCAGACATGGCCCACGGACATGGGCATGAACATGGCCATAGTAAACTGGAACTTCCAGATTACAGACAATGGAAGATAGAAGGGACGCCATTAGAAACTGTCCAGGAGAGGCTGGCTGCACGAGGGCTAAGGGACCCATGGGGCCGCAATGAAGCTTGGAGATACATGGGTGGCTTTGCACACAATGTTTCC
>NC_081560.1:14327910-14403690 GCF_022355385.1 Mustela nigripes
TTCCCTTAAAAAATACAAATAAGATTTAATAAAGTAAGAATACAATGAAAAAAAAATAAATAAAGATTTTCTGTTCAACAGAGGATGTCATGGACAAAGTTAAAAGAGAGATTATAGATGAAAATATCAAACACATCTCAACCTGGTAAGAGATTAATATCTGCAACAAAAAGATAAAATGCAATTGAATGATGAGCAGAGATGAACAGGCACCTCGCAGAAGACTATCCGTAGCCAATAAGAAATTTCTGAAAACTGTGGTGGATATATAGTATGGAAAACCATGCAGAGATAAGCAACACACAGGATGCCCACATAGCAACGCAAACAAATCTAAGAAAAGTGAGAAAAGGAGGAAACAGCAAGATTTATAGCCTCAGACCATTTGTATGAATTAAAGGTGTACACACACAAAATAACACTATTTTAGAAGTATACATGGATGGGAAGGGCCATGTATCAAGTGCGCACCTATGAGATACGGGGGACTGGGGACTAAGGAAGGAAGGAGAAACTGAATCTTATATAATAAAGAGAGGGAATGAGTTTTTGTACTGAGTGGTGATGACCATGTGCTATGAATTGAGGCCCCTGATTAACGCATTGCTTTGCATTTGAGGTACAATAAAGCAAAAATAAACTACACATAGCACATGCATGTTGTTTAGAGTGGGAGTGGCCATGTGGCTGCAAAGGGAGAGCCTGAAGTCAGACTGTGTGGAATCTGACCCTTTGTCCGCGCGGAGACAGTGTTGAGGACACTGAACCACTGGGTAAAGCTTTCACCTACACCACGCTCACCTCTAGACTATTAGTTACATGAACCAAAAGATGCCCTTTACTGTTTTGTTTAACAGACTCTAGTTTTTAGAGAAGATTCTCTTTGTTAAGCCAGGGGTTTGACACCTGTGATCAAAGAATTCTGATGTTTATCCACTTCTGTACTTTAAGTATTAAAAAAGGGAAAGATTTTTTTTTTTTTTAAACACTACGGCTTCACCTCTGCAGTTTTGGAAGTTAGGAGAACAAGAGGAAGCATGAGTTTAAGAAATGAATTTAAGAAAAAAGGCAGAGAGCGAGAATAACATAGCCACCATTCATTAGCTTGTATGTGCTAGGCACTATGCTAGGTGCTTTCCCTATCTAGTCTCTAACTCAGCCACGCCCCCACCATTGGCTATCATCACTGTACATATAAGGAAACAGGCTAAAATGAGCTAAGCATCTTGTCTAAATTAGGGCTTTATAGTAGGGACTTGGGAACCCATCTGTCTAATGTCAGCATGTTCTCCTTCATGCTATGCCACCTATTAGAAAAAAGAGTGGGGAAATGGCAGAGGGACAGACACAGGGACACAGAAGAGGTAATTATACAGACAGAAAAAACAAGCCACGTCAAGGCACACACCGATGGGGGAGAGCATCATTTTCGAGGTAAGGATCCTCATGACAAACCGGGGCACACTGGCATCAGAGGGACCCGTCCTTTGAAAAATCACATGATCTCACTTGCCATGTAATTCAACCCTTGGTGCACCCAGAATCAGCTTTTCTGCTTCGCTTTCCAATTTTCAAAACCCTTAAAAAAAATGGTTTATCAAGTACTTCTCAAAGCTTTACTTGGATAAGAAGCAACATCAAAGATCCGAGACACTGACTTTCACCTCTAGTACGTCAGGTCATTATTACCTACACCAGGATGAACTTCTATATGCCTCCACAGATATCACAGTCAGCCTTGTGACGGTCATCTAAATGCTGATCAGTTAAAAACAGATACAATAAATAGTGATGACACCACAAGTTGGAATACTGTGAGCTGTCAAAAAGAATGACACAGACCCCCATGTACTGATGTGGAATAACCTCCAAAATAACGGAAAAAAAAAAGTACATTTGCTAAATTTATGCTTAAGAGTCAGGTATGTATTTATATTTATTAACTGAAAAAATTGGTAGCACTGGCTCCTCTGAGAAAAGGATATAGAACCATGGCTTCGAAAGACATACTTTGTACTCACTGTATGCCTATGTACTTGGTACTTTTTTTTTTTCCTATCCCAAGTGCAAGGATAATCTTTTCCCCCCCCCCCCCCCAAATCTTTATTTTATTTTATTATTTTTTAAAGATTTTATTTATTTGAGAGAGAGAAAGTATGAGAAGAGGGAGGGTCAGAGGGAGAAGCAGACTCCCTGCCAAGCAGGGAGGCCGATACGGGACTCGATCCCGGGACTCCAGGATCATGACCTGAGCCGAAGGCAGTCGCTTAACCAACTGAGCCACCCAGGCGCCCTTTATTTTATTTTTTAAATTAAGTAGGCTCCATGTCCAATGTGGGGCTTGAACTCATGACCCTGAGATCAGTGACCCAGTGCTCTACCGAGCCAGCCAGGTGCCCCCAAAACTCTTTATCTTAAATCAAGCAGTTCATTTTGTCTTCTCTCCAAAACAGATCCAATTTTGGGATCTAATAGGATCTGAGTAGAAGAAATACAGTCTTTTCTTTTCCCTTCTCCCAGTGATGACACAAGGAAGAGCCTCTTTCCCATCTCTCTCCCTTTCTTCATCCAAGGCCACCTGTTTGTTTCTTTAAAACAAACAGAAAAAAAACCCTTTCTCATGTCATCCATGTTTGTTGAAAATACTTTCAGGTAAAAGGATGGAGAAAAAGCACTCATACCACCACTCTTTAAATTTGGGGAGTGTTAAGTTTTTCTATTTATTTTTCCTTGCCTATGTGCATTTACACATATAATGGCTCTTTCTTAATGCCTGGACATCTTTGCCATTTCTTATTTTAAAAATATTTTATTTAATATATTTTTAATTTACTTAACCAATCCTAACATGGCCTTAGACTATTTCAAACTTTTACATCATTGCACAGAATTTTTTTTTTTAAGATTTTATTTATTTTTTTGAGAGAGAGACAGTGAGAGAGAGCATGAGCAAGGAGAAAGTCAGAGGGAGAAGCAGACTCCCCGTGGAGCTGGGAGCCCGATGCGGGACTTGATCCCGGGACTCTGGGATCATGACCTGAGCCGAAGGCAGTCGTCCAACCAACTGAGCCACCCAGGGGTCCCTGCACAGAATTTTTGTACAATCCATTTCCCCCTTAGAATCAACTTATAAAAGGAAAGTAACTCTACCGCCCATTAATTTGGCCTTAGAGCTCCATCTGTAGTGGTTGTTCTGTGTCCATGTTCTAGACAACCACTTTCCCATCCTAAAGCTCAGGTCTGACACCATTTCCTGCCCACGTGGACAGTGTAAAACATAGTTCCTGCTCCATATATCTTTCTATACTCCCTTGAAAAACCCTACCTTCCAGACACTTGACCTTCATTCAACTCTAGAAGATGGGTTGCATTTCTCTACCTGATTACTTGCTGGCTCTCTAAAGGTTATTCTGAAGTCCTTAACTCTTGGAGCTAGGTTATCTTCTTAGAAACTTTTCAAACCACAGAATATAATACATAATAAAACAGAACGAGTTTGAATGGTAAGAGCTAAGCTTTCCTGGTGCGGATTCCTGGGTCACTGTGCTGGGTGCTTTACAGGGCCTTACATAATTTGTTAATTGGAGTTACATGAAAAAAAATTCCGTGGTCAAATAAGCTTGGGGAAATTATAGATTTAAAAATATCTTGCTTACAGGGGCACCTGGGTGGCTTGGTTGGTTGACCTCAGCTCAGGTCTTGATCTCAGGGTCATGAGTTCAAGCCCTGTATCGGGCTCCATACTGGGCATGGAGCCTACATTAAAAAAAAAAAAAAAAAAAAAAAAAATCTTGCTTACAATAACACCTTTAATGTGTTAATACACATTTACAAGACAGTGACAACATAGTTGAGTGTAGTCAAATAACAATAATTATCTTTAGGGTTATTACTTCCCAAGAACTGGCTTTGGCAAGTCTGTCCTTAACATGTTTTTAGTAAAAACAACTGCAGCCTATTCTCCATGCACAAGGACCAACCCTTTTAAAAGTTCATGTTAATGATAAAGCACCAAAAATACATGTAAGTATAAGGAAAAAGAAAAAAGCACTTATATAACCACTCTTTATATATTTTGGAGTATATGTCCTTTTTCGGATTTTCTACGTGTATATACATACACAAATGACAAACTGCTTCTCCACCAAGTTCCTTTCTATCTCTTTATCCTTTCCCCACCCCTTCCCCAGAGTTCTAAGGTTGACTTCTTTTTCCACCCTTTATCTTACTAGCACTTTTTTTAGAAGTCTTCTACAAGTAAGGATTTAAATGATCGCTTCCTTTTTTTGGTCTTTATTTTTTTAAAAATTCTAAAGTAATCTCTATACCCGTTGTGGGACTTGAACCCACTCCTCCAAGATTAAGAGTCACATGCTGTACCGACTGAGCCAGCCAGCCAACCAACCCCATGGAAGATCACTTCTGCAGATAATTCTCACGTCTACATTTCAAACCTTGAGCCTGGCAGTGCGCACACACACACGCACACGCACGCACATGCACGTATGCACACGCCCTATAGCCTGAAGGAAGAACCTAGTGGGCCTGTGTTCTAGGACTTCCAGCCTGGCTTCTACTAATCCCAGTGCACACCTCATACCAGACCAGTCTCTTTCCTGCTTCTTCCTGACTCTGCTCACTCTGCTCAGGACATTCCTTTTTCCTTCTTCCTAGCCAAATCCCAGTATCCCGAGACCCGGCTCAAGTGCCATCCAACTGACAAAGTCTTCTCAGCTCTCTCCAGTCCTGTTTCTCCCCTGCTCTAAACTCATATGTCAGGCAGCAATGGATCACACCTTTGTGACAAATTTTGAACTGTAATCTTTTAACTCGTCATGAGATAGCATGACGTGGGGACCCTGCCCTTTACTTCTGTTTCTGATAGCGCCCGGCACAGTACAATACAGACAACAGATCCTCAAACCCTACTGATAGAATGAGGTATTAAAACCCAAGTTAACCAAATAATACAATGGACACGAGAATAATATGTACATTCCTCTTTATTTAATACAACACATAACACATACAAAAAGAAAAAAACACTCATGTAAAAGGTCCTGTCACAGAAGGATAGACAGGAAACATCTACACTGAATCAAATAAGGCTCCTGCTTTAAAACAGGGGTTTGCTAGCTATACCTGGAATATGAGCAAGGCTGTTGCAAAAAAACAAAAAGAAAAGAAAAAAAAAAGAAAAAAAATTCCCTGCACTGAAGGGGTATATCCATAGGGCTAATTTACTAAATTCACAGATCCATATTTAGGAATGTTTAAGCCCTCTCACATATCCAAAATTCATCAGGGTTTTATGAAATGTGTGGTTATTTTTTTGGTTAAAAAAATTTACCTGTCCTTCTTTCTGCTTAGAAAACAGTGACAAGAACTCTCTAAAAACTAGAGACCACCAAACCACCCAGAGTTTGGAAAGCTTTACCATTCAAGTTCAGAGGGTGTGCAGAACAGAGAATGCAAAGGCAAGATGGCAGTGGGAAGAATTTAACTTCTCAGTCATGTCCTGGCAGCCCATATTCAATCCACCGTGGAAAAGACAAAATGGAAATACCTCGGCTCAGTGCAGGGGTCAGTAGCAGCAGTTTGTCCATATTCCTGCTCTAAGTAGAGCCGGAAATTAAACAAGCACCAGTTCGTCTCAAAAGAGCCTTATACAAACACACACACATACATACCCACACCCATTCACATGTCCTCACCACCCCCTTTTATTTAAATTTATTATTTTTTTTTTTTTACTAAAATAATACAAAAAAGGGAGACAGGTATATTTACAAAAATCCATGGCTGGTACAGTACATAATTTTTAAGACACACTAAATGCTACAATCTTTCAGGTCCTGAGATTATTACAAATATCAACTCAAAGCTGTGTTCAGGTCCAGTTTTAAAGGAGGAAAAAAAAATCCCAAAATATTAAGTCACACACTTATTTAAAATACAGTATATCCCTTCAAGTTAGCAAAAACGCACCTCCCTAGAAACAAATGCAAGACAGTAATCAGTGCCCTTTACCCAGAGGAGCTGCAATTCTTTAGGCTCCTTCCTTCGAGATCAGTTGTGGAACCTGTTGGCATCTCTGTCAAGTGTGGAGGCGGCTAAAGAGGAAGATGTGTACCTGGAGGGAAGTTCCTCTAGAGAGTGAACGTTCACTGTATTGGTTAAGTCCTGTTTTTCCTTCTGTTACCAAACAAAAGTCTTTCCCTTATCAAAATTCATACCCCACGTGTTGGAAATATGTGCTCACCCAGACTAAAAATCAGAATCCTTATTCCCAATCAGTAATAGCAAAAAGATCTGCAGTTCCACAATAATTTTACAACTGCAAATAAACGTTCTTGCTTGTAATAAAGAGAGAGAACACCCATCCCTTAGTTACCTCGGTAAACTCTGATTAGCGTATTATTTGGGGCACAAAATTCTCACCAGCCAGAGATTTCTTTTCCTTTTCCTTTTAAGCTTGACAATGTTTCGTGAGCAAAACACAAGGGCAAGCCCCAGATAACATACCTTTCTTAAGGACAATTTGAGATTTTTGATACTTTCTGTAATTTTTTAATGACAGCCAACAAAAGGACAATACAAAGTTTGAATCTTTTCTGTGGCTGGATGTAGATCAGAGGAAATTATTTGTAGGCTGGAAACCTGCCTCTGCTGGTGGAAAAGGCCCCTTGCTTATGGGAAGGTCTCAGATGGTATATGTAATTAATTATGTAGGCAGAGCCAGGATTTAAAAAGCCGGCCAAAGATGGCCAACTTTCTAACTAACTATATAAAACAGCAATAGATTTTATCAGCTGAGAATAACTTCTTTGTCTTTTAGTGCCCCTAGCCAAAATCAGGGTAATCCTTGGTAGTTTTGCAGGTATGGGAAAGAAAAACTCTTATGTGCCAGTCCAGGGCACGCTAACCTTGCAAACAGCACAAAACAGCAAAAAAATGAGGAAAGGTTATGGCCACAAGGACAGAAAATACAAGATAGGCAAGGTCTGACAAATTAAGGACAGGTTGTCACAGAAAAACATGCTGACTGGCTGGTCTTGGTTACTGCTGACTCTTAAATGTGCTTAGACGGTAGATGGAGTTGTTAACTTCAAAAACAGAAGTATTTCCAAGTTATCTTGAGTAATAGTTATCTTTTTTATATTTCAATTAGGTTTCCATTAGCGCTCTATTATAAAATATTTTAAAACTAGATTTAAGATAAAATAGAATTATATTATCATTAGCAAAATGGGAGCAAATAACATACAGAGTTTTCTGAGGAACATAAAACTGGTTCTAGGAAATTATATGGCCCGTGTGAAGCAGACCTTTGCAAAGCAGGTTTATTCCAGGGGAAGGATATGAAAATAAGCAAGGCAGAGTATTATGAGAAATAAGAGCCCTTAACAAAGGTCTGCATCTCATTTGAATGACCTTGAAAAATATCAAGAGGAAGCCATGAATTGTAGCAACCACAAGGTATAGTGGTAGAGAAAGCTAGTTTTTAATACAAGGGAGAAGAAAAAAAAAAAAAACAATTCCAGTCACCAGTGAACTTGATGCCAAATCCTGGACATAGAATCCCCTTTAATTAGACTACTGAGGTTTCTGAAAGGATCCTTGACCTGTTGGGGATACAGTTTGGAAAACTGCTAATGGTTCACCATAAATGGCAATATGTAAGAAAGATTGAGAAGTTAAAGAATAACAGTATGAAGAAATTAAATAAAGATCACAAATAGCTACTTTTAAGCCAATGATACTTTGGGAGTATCTGAGAAAAATGTTAAGTTTTCATTTCAAAGTTGTTCAAAGGCAGTCTGATGATAAGCCTCCATCAAGTCCCTGTCTGAGTCTGTGCGAGGACAGGAACATTGTCCTGGACTGTGCCTGCAGTCTTCACTTCTGAATGCAGTGGAGACCCAGGAAAGACTGCCAGAGTGAGTGAGAAAAGGACGTGAAAGTCTAGTCTTTCCTCTCGGGACTCTTAAAAACTGGGTGATGAAATGGTTAACTTAAGGGCTCAAACTAGAGGTAAGAAGAAGGAAGAAAGGAATTCAACATTAAATATTCAAAGCCATTTTTAATTAGAGTCTGACCAACTGTTCAGCTCTACAAACCTGAACACTGTGCCACAGAATCTAGAACTTTCTCAGAACTGAACATTGGGATGATTTCTTCTTAACAACCCAAAGACATTCCATGATTCTCACTACAGTTTTGCACTAGTAAAAGGATCTGTACTTAAGTTTTTCAATATAAAGTTCACATTTCAGGATAGATGAACACACAAAATATCTGTTTTACGCTTCTGTTAATTTTCTCTAGAGGAACAAACACACATAAACCCTTATGCCTTATTTCTTTGGGTAGAAGTCATTTAACAGTTGTATTTGAAGAATGGAAAAAGAGGGAAAATGTGGAAAATAAAGAGTACGTTTATCTGCATAGTTGATATTTAGAGGTTACTAACTAAGGCGTTATCTTGAAAAAAGCAATAAAAAGCCAAAAGGTGATTTTTAAGACAAAAACATCCTATCACTAGATTAAATGGGCCTTGGCCCATTGTGGGAATTAACACAGATGCTCTGTCTGCTTGGGCCTGGGGCTTTCTCTGGACTCACTTGAGCTGGGTAATTTGTTCCTCATCCTCTACATTCTCTTTCCTGACCCTGAATATGTGCTATAATTTAAATCTACACACACTCTCTAATAATTTTTGCTTAGCATTTAGCACGAACTACAAACACAGCATCCATTTTTTCCTGTTGCTGTTGTTGAAACGATAAAGGAAAATTCTAAGTATCACTACCTAACATGCCAGGATGAGAGGGGGATCAAGAAGGGGAGCTTCATTTCTTCTTTAGAGACGGGCAAAACACGCTTCCTTCTGTCCCTTCCCCTTCCCAGCCCACGTCCCAGCTAAGAAGTGAATCCTGCCTCCTCTCTCCTATTTTCCTATAACCTGAGCAGTGGATGGCTCTAACTCTTTAAGGGGTGGAAGAAGCCGGAGTTACACAAAGGTAGACCAGCTAGTATCTCCCCAGCTGTGTGTAGTGCTTGCCCCAACGGCACAAAGGTGGATAAACCTGTAGTGACAGGATTAGTGCACAGTCTCTGATGTACAAGGACGAGGAGACGCGCATTCATTCCTCGAAGGTTAAAAGCTTGGCTGTCCATCACCAGACAAGTGACATAAGGAAATTAAATTGCGAAGATGGAAAAGTGAGGCAGCTAAAACTTGCAGGATCATTTATCAATCCAAAAGCCAATCATCCAAACTTTACCTAGCTGTAGCTCCACAACCTTGGCAAAAATCACACGTGTATTAACATCATAAAAGGCTAAAAAAAAAACCCCCAAACCTACTTATAATTAAGAAACTTAGTGTTACTCCCCCGAACCCTTGTTAACCTGAAACTAACCATTTTAATCCCACCACAAATATGTTTAAATAATATGCATCTAAAGTAGAATTCCAGTGATTTTTCTTTAAAATTAAAAATCTTATGGTACTTTTATACCCATCACAGGGAAACATTTTTTAGCCTCTGTGGAAAGATGGTAATACTTTTTTAATTACATAGGACATTTTAGAAAAACTCAAAGTATTTTTGAAATAGTAAAGTCTCTGATATCCCTGGGAGGTAGGTGAATATTATACCCAATTTTCTAATGGGTAATCTGAGGCACGAAGGTTAAATGATATTCCCCCTGTTAAATACAGTAATTACAGAGTAACGCGTCTGAGCTGAGGCTGCCTGATAGTGCTTCTGCTATCCAGTGACTCTACCAGGAGCCACTGCTTTCTGTTAACCACCAGTCTCCTCTTCCCAATTAAAATGTCTTTAAAAGGGGGCACTTACTAGATATATTTGTACTGGTCTCTGAGGATTGGTTCAGCTTAGTCTCCCTTTGTGTGTCCTATCTGTTTTCAACAAGAAACAGATGAATCTTAGATACTGAAGATTACACTATTCCACTCCAGGGAGAACTCTAAATAGCTATAAAATCAGATTAAGCCAAATGTAATTATCTGGCAAATGAAAAGAAAACCGAAGACCTCTCAAGAATGCTATAGTTATGTGAATGTTTACGTGAGTATCTGAAGTCTGTTTATTAACCTTTTCACAGATATGCAGCTGTATGAATTCTTCGAAAATCATTTTCCAGAAGCAAATACGATGCACATTGAATGTGGACAAAGCTGGTTGTTTTCAACAGGTGTCAAACCCACAGTATCCAACTTCCTTCAAAATGTACTCAGATAGAACACCGAGCTCCTAACTCTGGCTCCCCCATGTCTTTACACTTGCCTGCCACAGTGCACCTCTATCAACCTGACCCTCAAAAGACTCTTATTATTCCAATGCTTTCTCCAGGATTACTCATGCCAAGTCTGAAGGGCAGAGAGCAGATGGTTACATCCAGGAATAGTCAATGAGTCCACTAAATTTACTTAAATTGAAATAAATGACTTATTCTATTTATGTATTTTTGTTAATGTCTACAAACAGATATTCAAAGGGGGAAGATAGCATCTTGTGTAAAGACAATTTCCCAATCTACCCATTTTAATTGACTAAAAGCAATGGAATAAACAAGCCAGAAGTTTTGCAAACATCGAAAGGGCTGTGTTTGGAAAGGATGCAATGGTACAGCAGCTACTAGTTATATATATATATATATATATTACATATGTATACATATATATACACATATATATGTATTATGTATCTTACACATATATCCTTATACATATAAAGAAAAGGAAGAATATTACAGCATGACATGACGTTGGCAAGTTTGAGATTCTTCCTCCTGAATCCCCTGACTTATAAGCCTGTACTTAGGATATCTGAGAACACTTTTAAGAGGGGGAAAAAGAAAGAAAAAAAAGGCACTTAACAAAGACAAAGGCCTGAATTGAGCATGTTTTAGAGGAGTAATATAAGCATTTGACCAGAGCTAAGAAATGATTTACAGAGAGTTAAACTTTTCCCCTTCAATTTTATGAAATAAAACTGTATAACATGTTTGTAATTGGTCATTTACCCACTACTGCATTTCTGTTTCATTATTACAAAAGCAAAAAAACAAAACAAAACAATCATACATGCACAATAGAAAGTACAAGAGCCCCTTTTGAGAACATACGGTCAGCAGAAACTACAGTGCTGAAGCACAAGGGAAAGGTCTCAAGTTCGGCCTGATTATAGATTTTTCTCACTCTGCTATTTCTAATTTAAAACAAAGAGAAACAAAACAGCAACAAACAAGAAAAGAAGCCAACACAAATTCAAAACCTACATGATAATAAAAAGAATTCCGGGACCAGTGTGCTTTTATGGTACACTCCTAAAATAAAGTATCCTAACTCTATGTATGGGTCAAGTTATATGACAAAACCTCCTAGAGATAAAGAACTGTAAATCAGATTATAATCGACCAATACAGGCAAAGTTCATTATACAAGTGTAGCAGCAAATATGATAGACAACTGGAGTTCTAGGAGACTGTCCCAAGGGACAGAGAGTTCTCACAATCAATGGCAGTTGGAATAACAGTAGAGTTTCCATCTCAGAAACTGTCGTGAACCAAGTAGAGGAGGGAAGGGGTGTGGTAAGGGCAACCGGGGAAGAAAGACTAGAGGGGCCTGCCCTTGCCAACCCTGGGTAGTAAACAATTTAGATCTGCTTTGGGAAGGGAAAAAAAAAAAAAAAAAAAAATCCTGGGTTAAAAATCTTTTCCAGTAAGTTGTTTTCAACAGGTGTCAAACCCACAGTATCCAAACAAGTATGTGCCCGGTTCTTCCTCCTACCTTGGTGATGCAAGAAACCCTACTCAACTTCTGTGATATTAAAAAAAAAACGTAATTTGGGCTAACAACATCCATCAAAGGGGTGGCAGGCATAAAAGAATGTATGAACACGAGCCTCTGATTTCCTCAGAATATCAGGATTCTGCGACTTCAGATTAACTTCACTTCTTTTTCCCAAACGTTTTTCTTCAGGCTGATCTTAAACCCCTGATTTCTTTTACCCTCTGATCTCAGAAGCATATGAGAAAGAATTATCATTGAGTTATAGTGGAATTATTGCTTGCATTGATTCTGGAGGCTCTGAATGAGCTTGACACTTTGCTCCCAAACAGTCTCCAACCGAGGCTCAGCATGGCTGTCTCTGAAGACAACTCCGCTGACCGTTATTGCTTGTGAATACTGAGGATTAACTTGTATGTACAGTAACAGCTTATACATCAGTGAAGGCAATTTAAATACAAGACAGTTGAAAACGAACAGCTTAATTTTCCTGAATCAAGAGTCCCGCCGAGTGGGACATAATCAAGTGTGCTGATTATTTTTGCATTGGGATGTTGCTAATGCTCTTCAGAAATACACGTTGCTCTATATCCTTTCTGACTACTCACCATTTAAAAAATAACATAATTTGACTTTTAAGTGCAAAAATACAGTATGGGTCACAAGTCTCTGGGCTAAAAAATAACCAATTTATATGTCTGTATTTATTAAGAAAAACTGTAAAGACAGGTGCCGGTAAAGTATGGACACCATTTTCAATGTTATGATCTAGAAAAGAAATAGTTCTGTATTTACAGGTAGGAGCTCTCTGATCATACTTATCTATTTAGAAATAAAAGGATGCTTGTTTCATCTGTACAACACAAAAGGGTAGACTTGATTGAAATGGACGTAAGTTAGTGAAAATGTGGTATGGGGCTGAGGGCAGGAGCTGGCAGCAGTCCTCACGGAATCAAGACCGAAGAGAACAGAATATCACCTCCCTGTATATGGACTTCTCAGAGCCAAGGGCCTTCAGATATTTTTACTGGTTAGTTACAAAATAATACTTGGGGGAAGAATTGATAATCCTGTTCTTCTCTAACGGAGACAAAAGAATCATCAGGGATCTTCACATGGCATGATTCAGAACTGATGGATTTCAGAAACTGAAATTATTCCCTGACCTAAACTAGTGATGCATTTTTATACAGAAATAAATTTATTTATACACACAGATGAACACGTGCACAACTATCAGCAGGAAGAGAGATTAATATGCACTCTGACTCTTGGTTCGGGAAGTGAGACCAAGGTCAGCTTCCCAAAGGCAAACTCCCTATACAGACAGTATTAGCAAAGACTTTTTTTTTCCCCCACATTAGGTAAGAGCAACAGGTATACTACACTGGAATAACTCAAGAATTGGGTAAGCTTCCCTAATTAAATAAACCAAACAATCTTTAATCAAACATATTCAATTCAAGTCAAACCTCTAGGCAACATCGCAATATCCTTTGGAAGCATCCTCTGGGGTGGACACAACATTCTTATTTGTTCTACTGGTAAACTAAATTCTTAGAGGCAAGTAATTATAGCAATGATTTCTCTGAAACAGTCCTCTGCCTTACTGTAACATTTTGGAAATAGTTTTCAGTTACTTATTAACTTTTTACTATGAAGCAAGCCAATGTGACTCTGAAGTCAAAATACAGGTAACACAGATCTGAACAGATCTGTGGTAACTCATTCAGTCCTGTAGGTTATTTGGGACTTTTGTTTAAAAAGGAAAAAAAGGCCACATTAATGCACTTATTTAAATAAATCTGAAGGTATAGGGTGACTTGTAATGAAAACATGAAAATCTTGCTACTACCAATCTGATGCCGTTTTTTAGGTGAGTTTGTTATAAATGGATCAAGCTTACACCAATCTTGGGTACGGTTTAAAGACATTCAGAAGTCTAAATAGGGAGAAAAAAAGAGTGAGAGAGAGAGATTGATAGAGACAAGACCAATGATGATGAAAAAAAAATCAAATGTATCCAAAAAGAACCATAAATTTCTCCCTTAACATCCTTTGTTGAATATGTATTTGCATAAGGAAGCGATGATAACTAAGCAGTCTTACTACTGTCTGCAGGTTTACTAATGTATCAATATTCTCAGTAAATATTAATAAAGCTTTAAGATCCCAAATGCTCCAAATCCATTTCACTACACTGGATACAGGGAGTAAAAATACATTGTGATTGTTATAAAAAATAATCCCTTGTACACATGATCTAATGTAATTCCTCCCTTTAAAATACTATCTTAAAAATTCCAAAAATATAATATATGCCATTTGAATGACCAATGAAGAGGCATGTGCAGTACACACTTACACCTGTCTATATCACCTGAAGTACCACTAGCTAAAAGACCAGGAGAAGTTGTGAACTGCGGGGAAGCTGGGGAAATCTACAGTTCAGAGCGGTAGGCCTGCAAGGGCTAAGAGCACCAAAGTCGCAGCCCTACGTCAAAGATCCCCATTTCTGAAGAGAAAAATGTGAACAAAGTCACATTTTAACATCAAGAATGGAAATAAGAATTAACCAGTCAATACCAGATGCACAAATCACCTGAAGAAGACTTAAGTACCTGCTTCTGAATGGAAGACGAAATTGACCCTTTTACAAAAAGGGGGCATCTAAGTTTCGTCTGTTAAGAGCAACAGGCTCAATTTCTTGACTTTTAAAAATCTTGATGATTTAATAATATATATCACTGTGCTAGAATAACTTTCCTGAAGCCTCTTTAGTCCACTGATTTACACGGGGAGTTGCTACACACTGGAGAAGATTCAAGTTTGTTCAGGATTGTGTGAGGGTATGATATTTACTCAGCTACTGTCTGTATCAGACACAGGGTCATTAAAATTTGTGTGGCCATTTGCTGCATAGTCCACTCAAATAGACATGATTGTTACTCCTGACAAACTGGCCTAATTCCAGATATATTGCCTTTTATTATGCAATTATATCTACAAGTGTTCAGATCCAACCCCCAGGATGGATGGAGTATACCCAAATCCTCAGATTCCTTCTTCCTCCCCCCGCCGGGGAAAAAATCAAATTTGTACTTCTGTGGGTTTGACAACTGAGTCTCTTTCAAGTCAGTTAATATGATAACTTTGTCTTTCTTTAGAGGAGACCAAAGGTCACTAACTTTGCACGAATGCATTTCTTCCTCCTGCACCTGGCTTTACTCAAGTAACGTTCTCTTTCCTTTTTTCCTCCTCACCACAGTGCTTGGGACGAGAGAATGTAAACATCGACAGAACAGCAGCCCTATGACCACAAGAGGACTTTCCCATCAGGTAGATTCCATCAGCCAGCTGAATGTCTCATCTCCATTGCTTGCTGGGAAGTCACTGAGATTTCCGTGGTAATTTAGTGTCCCCTTTACTTTGGCCTCCATCTGAGAAAAGAGGTGTTTAATTGGCATGGGTTGGCATGTTATAAAAAAAAAAAAAGATAAAACAAAGAGAACAATTAACTTTTAATCTGCATGTGAAGGACATTGCTAAAAAGATAACCTTTAATATCTTAAATGGTACAGCATTAGGTTGAGAAACGTAACATAAAGGAGATAAATTAACTCAACAAAAATGATCCTCTTATCTCAAGTGACTGTGGTTTAGTTGGTTTTCAGCTGAAATACTATTTTCAACAAGTATTTATAATTGACCTCGGAGCCAACTTCGACAAATGCTGTGAGGATTATAAAGGAATATAAAAGACATAATCCTCATGTTTAAGGAACCTACCACATCTTTCAATCCCTTTAGAAGACAAGGCCAATTCCATTTTCCTGTGAGTGAAATTAAATTTCTTGCCATGACACAGCATTTGATAATGAATTCCCAATTATTTACATAAATGAATGCAACACACTGCAAAAATCCAGCTGAGCTTTTGTTTTGGTCCTAACTGGGCTAGAGTTGTAAGTGATAAGGAAAGTCTGCTCCTGTGAACAATGGTTTCTAGGTTTACATACGGCTTTTTAACTTTTGTTGGGAAGATGTTGGTTACTCTTTTTAAACTGGGCGAGAGTAGGACGCAGTAAGCTTGAGAGCTAACAGAATGTTTAAAAAAAAAAAAAAAAGTCCTGCCTTAGCAAGGACAATGAAGCCTCCCTCTTCTAGGCTTGAGAGAAAAAGTCGGGGGAAGGCATGAATGGTTGAAACACACAGGTGAGAAAGAATAAATTACCGTACTGTAAGATCTGTCCTAAGGCTGGAGGAGACCATGAAAGTCACATTGCTAGGTTCATTCATGTGATATCTAAATTACTCCCGTAAAACAAAACAAAAAACTGCCTCTATTGAAGAAAAGCTAGATCAATGAGACAGGATAATTGTTTCAAAAGCTGTATAAATGGAACACTATTAAAATAATTTTGGTGACATCTAAGGAATTGGCTTTTCCATTTATAATGAGATATTATGTGCCTGTGTTTGTAGAGACAATAATTTTGACCTGACATATAAAATTAAATTCCTAAAATGGCAAGGAAGGACTATGCTCAAAGAGGTATTGGTAAATTAGCAAAATAAAATATTCATATTAAATGAACTGTGAGATTCTTTAGACCAAGGTTTGGCCCAAGGCCCAGATGAGGCCCACCACTGCTTTCTAGTTTTACTGGAACCCAGCCACACTTATGTTGATGTTTTTGTCTGCGGCTGTTTTTGCACTACAATGGCACAGTCAAGCAGTTGTGATAGAAACTACGTGACCTGCAAAGCTTAAAATATTTACTATTTAGGCCTTTTTACAAGAAGTTTATATGCTATATAAAAAGACTATATAAAAGTTATAGTCATTCTTTCAAGGGCTGAGTCTGGGGCAGCTTACCACTTAGGTCTTTTACAGGATTAATTATAACCCGCTGCCTTGAGATTGCCACACAGCAGCCACTTCTGCATGTGGTCAACCATAAACTTGTTCAAAGATCATTTTAAATGCAGTGTCCAAAAAGAATAGTGAGGTCCCAGTCAACCCCCAAAGCTGAACAGTTATTTCTGTTCAAAAGATCCTGAAAATAGTCTTCAAGAATAGTATCAACAGTCCACCAAGGTCAACTGCTGGTGAAAGCAAGAACCTTGAGGCCAATATGTGATGTCCAGCGTCTAATCCCTAATCTCAGATTTACACGGATCTAGCTGGCCGGCAAGTATCTAATGCATACAATTTGGATCATATAGACTGAATCACTGCTAAAAGACAGAAAAGTTGAATGGTTAAGAATACAGCCCATCGGGGGCGCCTGGGTGGCTCAGTGGTGTAAGCTGCTGCCTTCGGCTCAGGTCATGATCTCAGGTCCTGGGATCGAGTCCCGCATCGGGCTCTCTGCTCAGCAGAGAGCCTGCTTCCCTCTCTCTCTCTCTCTGCCTGCCTCTCCATCTACTCGTGATTTCTCTCTGTCAAATAAATAAATAAAATCTTTAAAAAAAAAAAAAAAAAAAAAAAGAATACAGCCCATCGGGACGCCTGGGTGGCTCAGTTGGTTAAGCTGCTGCCTTCGGCTCAGGTCATGATCCCAGCGTCCTGGGATGGAGTCCCACATCGGGCCCTTGCTCGGCAGGGAGCCTGCTTCTCCCTCTGCCTCTGCCTGCCATTCTGTCTGCCTGTGCTTACTCGCTCTCCCTCTCTCTCTCTGGCAAATAAATAAATAAAATCTTAAAAAAAAAAAAAAAGAATACAGACGGTCAAGTCAGACTGTCCAGATTTGCATTTCAGCTCACTTCCTAGGATTATCCTGATCTATAAAACTGGGGGCTGTCATTAGCTCACTCACAGGCCTGTTAGAAGGATTAAATTAGCTAATACATTAAGTAGTCACAGGACCACTTGGCACTTAGTAAACCTTCGATACATATGAATTATTATAATCAGTGGACATGACTTTTGTACACTGTTTAAGGAATCCTCTTCTTTGTCCTCATTTCCATATAGCAAACACATGTCTTCAAAAGGTTTTTTTTTCCCACATGTAACGAAAGGTCTCATACCTATTTCCTTTTTCTTATAAGGAGTTTGTTGTTAATAAGGATTTAGTCATATGAAAATCTGTTTTTTCCAACCTTTGTCATCTCATTCAGTTTTCAGAAAAGGTATGTAATCCGATTTATAAATCTATATAAATATTAAAAGATGAAAAAATAGGTGGCTTTCTTACCATTGAATGTTTGCTGTAAATGTGTAGGCAGAGGTGAGTGGGAAAGTGTTGCTGCATGCTGAGCTCCTGGCTGTAAACCCTTTAGTAAATCTGAGAGAAAAACAGACCTGTCAGTAATCTTCAACCTAAGATTTGAGCCCTCTTAGATCAAAAATAAAGATATTTATCTAATGTACGATATAGCCCCTGACTTCAGAGTCTTTCTTAAACTAGAGCACACTGAAAAATTTATATGTATAAAAATATGTGTATGCAAATAACCCAGCAACTACGACTCCCTTTTATTAGTAGTTTCATTAAGATAGAAATGTGGTATAGATGGTTCGTTTAAGAACTGTTAATAAAATCTGATTCCAGTAATTTGACTTACATATAAATGAAATAAATTGCATTTCTTAAAAAAAAAAAAAATTCTGTCATCTTCACTAACTCCACATGGACTATTCTCAATGGGAATAGTCATGAGGTTTCCTGCTCTGTCACACTAGGAAGCCCAGTAACTCCAAGAGCCCCACTTACTCTGAGTTAGGCTATGGTGGAAAGCGGCTGAGGTAGATCCCGAGGTGGTTGTCACTCCAGCTGTGTCCGTTCCAAAGCCAAGTAGCTCCAAGGGAAACTGGAAGGGCATGGTCACTGGAACAAGGCCACCCAGCATCCCAAAAGGAGTCACATTTTGATTTGTTACAGACAAAGGTGATGTCATGAGAGTCAGAGGTGAGGCATTAGCCAATAATGACGCTCCTGCTGTGGACTGCAGAAACCAGGGGTCAAAATACATAAGAAATCAAATCTTTAACCTGAATTGATTTATTTTATCTAATATCCTTATGGGCGCAAGACTGTGTCCTATATCTAACAGAAACGTTAGGAGACAGAAAATGAAGACTGAGGTGAAAAATACATTTCTAAGAGCTACCCATATTGGTTTAGAAATTCATTCTCTACTCGGCTCTTCATTGCCAGTTTAAACTCCTTATTTTAAAGCCAGTATTACCACTCGTTCATTCATACCTCACCTCAGACTTCCACTTTTCCACTTTTGCTCCTAAGCCCTCCATCTGAACTATGGGTCATTAATTCCATAACAATTTCAATTTGGTCTTTGAAAATGCTTGGTAATTTCACTGTTTGTTTTACCATCTTTCCTGATACAACTCATGGGGTTAGTGTTCTAGATGAGGACCCTCTCAGAGCCTGTAACACAATACCCACTGCTTTCATCATAACACCTTAAAGAAATGAGGCCATCCAGATGTTCTTCCTATTCCTTTATTAGCTCTAACTGCCTCTCCTCCAAAACTAACCATCTGACCTATGCCATGAATCCTCCTATGCCGAACTTTCTGGTACAAATATCGAGTATTATACCTTTCTCCAAGTTGCCTCTGTCTTGTCATACACAGAGACCTCATTTTTTTTTTTTTAAACAACCACAGTTACTCCTGGCTGTTCCTCACCCCCTAGAAACAACCTTATTTGTATTCCTTTTGTTAATCAAATTTACTAAATGATACCCTCCATTCCCCACATTACCTAGTTTCTCCTTAACCCCTGAAAGCTGGTTTCCATGTTATTACTTTTCTGAACATAAAGACTCCTTACAGTAAAAGGTGTTTTAACACTCCTCTATCTGGGCTTTGATGCCATGTGTAAGAAAAGTACATTTAAATCAGAAATACGCTAACATTAACTAACTTTCCCTAAGAAATTACTTATGTACACTTCCTTAAGCTAATTTAATTCTTTGAACAATTTTCTATTCAGCAATAATCTTTTCCCATTTTGACTTTCTTTTCTACATGTACTTATCAACTAACGTTACAATAAAATTGTCTCAGTATCAGATATTATCTATGATTGTTTGTGCAACTGTGACTTTTCTTTTGTAGTCTCATTTTACCAATTCTAAGTTTCCCTGGCCGAAATTTTTACAGTTCTAAATTCCGTCAAGAATACTGAATTCTTCGAATTTTAGTCAGTAATCGATGTTAACTATCATCAGGTTTATTTTGTGTGCTCACTCCTCTTCAGTAAACATTACTAGTAAAGGGCTTATCATTTTATTTCTTAGTTAATATATGAGAAAAAATTTAAGTGATCCTCCCGTACCTATATGCCACAGCATATATATTTCTTATACTGAACAGTCCATGCCACTGCTAAACAAAAAATGAAGAACACCTTCCGGAAGGCTTTAAATCTGGTTTCACTACTCTTTCTCTAATAGCCTTCCCTTCCTTTATTTCCTTTGTTAGCTCTCAAATTTATATCCTCATCTCGGTTTCAATTCTGTAAATCTAAAAGCTCAGGGAGGAATGGCACTTGGCTATGGAACACTCATCAACAACTGAACTCAGCAGCTCCTGTAATCATGTGACCCCCACCTTATAGCTCAACAGCTATCATTAATAGTCTCGTTCTTTCTGGGCATCAGGGCTTAAAACCTTAGTTTTTAGACATCATAAAAAAATGGACAAGATGAACTTACTGTCAACATACCCATTCTTTTTCTTTTTTTTTTTTTAACCACCACTTCCTCCAACACTTAAGTACAAATTTTCATTACTTTATGCTTAGACTTGGACACTATTCTATTTTCTAGTCTTTCCCTTAGTGAGCCAACTATGATATACAAAATGGATTCACTGGAAAGAATTACTAAATTAGAAATAAGGACACTTTGAAGCAACTTAGATAGAAGGGATCCTGCATCAATTTAAGAATTAAAACTTTTTTTAAATCATAATTCTCTTGTAATCTCAGGATAAGATGAAGCACACACTCCAAAACCATGTGCCCCAAGTGGAGGCCCCTACAGAGGAACATTAAGTACTGCTAAGAAGGAGAACTCAAGCTTTTCTGGAGAAGGCTAAGTGAAGTATTAAAATAGCTGGAAAATGTAAATTAGGGCAACTTTCCAAATTAAGTGAGTAATCAAAAATGATGTCATGCCATAACTGTGTAACAGTTTGTATTTTCAAAAAACTCCCATGTCCACTTTTGTTTATAAATCCAAAATGAAACATCAGACTATCTAAATATTACATAGCATTCATAAATTTCTCTCTCCCTATAAGATGGAGACCTTTCAAAAGTCGGTCGGGTATCCTACTGTTGATATCATCCAGAAGCCTAGAGGAGAAGCTGCCAACCAAAAACAGGCAAACAGTTCAGGATAATGCTCCATAATCAAACATACTTCCATGACCTACATATTTCATTTCCAAGGGAAAAAAATGAAGGAAAACCATGCTCTTCCTGTGGTGGGTGTTCTACATATCTATGCATGGATGTATATGTGTGTATATATATATATATATATATATGCAGGTACATATATATATATAGAGAGAGAGAGAGAGAATTTTAAAAAACCACCTCCCCATTCTCTACAAAAACCAGGGAGATATTTTGAAATATAAATCTATGAAGACCCTCCAATGGCTTCCCACTGCACACAGATTAAAACCCCAAGTTTTTATTGTGGCCTGCAAGGTCCTCCATCACATGGTTCTGATTGATCTCAGACCCCATCACCTATCCATCTCTCCCTAGTCCAGCCATGCATACCTACATGTCAGGCTCTTTCCTATCTCCATGTTTTCACACCTACCACCTCTCTAGCCTGGACTGTTTGTTCCCTCCTATCTCCAAATGACTGTTTATTCAATTCTCAGCTCAAATGTTATCACCTGAAAGAGGCTGTCCCCAAATCCCTTACCTATGTTAGCAGCAATCACACTCTACCATATTATTGTTTTAATTTTTCATAACACTTAACATTTTTAAAGAAAATTTGTTTTTATCTTTCTACCTAGAATATATGCTCCCTGACAGAAGAGACCTTGAGTATGGGGTTTACCCTAGCTCCCCAGCACCTAGAAGAGTGCCTGGCACATAGTAAATACCTCAGAAACATTTGCTTAAGGAGTGAATTATTTTGGGAATTATAAAGTGGCAAAGACAGGATTCACAGAACATCAGTTAAGCTGAAGGGCAAGAAAGAAGAGGAAAGCCTTGAGCAGGAAGTTATTAAATACAAAGCAGGGAAAGGTAATAATCTGAACCCGGAAAGATTTTAACTTGTTAAACCTGTCCTTTTCATTCCGCAAATGAACAACAGATAGCTGAAGATGTCTTTTAGACAGGTGCTGAATGTTTTACCGGCACAGACAGGGAATCTTCTTTTAGTGTTAGAGTTCTAGAGAGACACGATCTAGAGACCAAAAGGTTTCAATGAGAGGCTATGTTAAAAAAACAAAAACAACAACAACAAAAAACAAACCACAGGTTCTCCCAAAGTTATAAAAAACCTTATTCAATTACTGATCTTTTCTTCAGTCAAACCAGTAAGACAGAACAAAAAGGATCAGATCTGAAGGCAGGATCAATAAGGCCTTCAAATCATAGTCATTTTGTAAAGGATGAAAACCAGAAGGAAGGAGCTAACTTTTTGGAAATACAAATTTTGCCATATAGGTTCCCTGCTGAAATGAATTGGTATGCTAAGCATCTAGGTTCTCCTGGGGTAGATGATCAAATACAAGAAGGACTGGCAGGAAAGGGAAGGGTGAGGGGTGGCAGCAGAGGGGGGGAACAGAACTCAGAGACTCTGGAGATGACAAAGGATAAAGATTTAACGTTCAATTCAAAGTGAAGGGGGGAAAAAGGCATTTTTCTTGAGGAAAAAAGCCAAAAACTTAAAATAAGAAAGCAAATGAAACCACAGTTTATGGTTTAACTCAACAGAGATAATACTTTACATAGTCATGGATTTAACCGAAAGTTGTAATTTTATTCTTTTAGGAGAATGGCAAAGGTATAAACACAGCTAAAAGCTTTATCATGACAAGAGATAATAGTAAAATGAATAATTGTCTTCCATTCATTCTTACTATTTAAAAACACAGAAAAAGCTATGAGAATTAGAAGTAACTGATATACCTGGCGGTATAGCTCAGGGGTAGAGCATTTGACTGTAGAAGTAACTGATGCTGGGAAGGAGGACCCATGTGGCAGGAATGTTATAATTCTGAATTTCTGTTATAATTCTCTCCTTTACTCAAACTGAGGATTAACGTTAAACATGGTCAACATTTTAATAAAGGTGATACAAAAAGGAATGTGAACTAACTTCCAGACGTTAGTTATAACTTAAATTTTACATACAATCCCTAATCAGTATTTTTTTTTTATTTCATTTTTGATGAAAGTAAAATTACACAGATAAAACATCAGTGAGTACTAGATTCCAACTAGTAAAGTAACAGTTAACTGAATTTTGTTTTATATTAGAGTTCTGGAGGGGCGCCTGGGTGGCTCAGTGGGTTAAAGCCTCTGCCTTCAGCTCGGGTCATGATCTCAGGGTCCTGGGATCGAGTCCCGCATCAGGCTCTCTGCTCGGCAGGGAGCCTGCTTCTTCCCTCTCTCTCTGCCTGCCTCTCTGCCTACTTGTGATCTCTCTCTATCAAATAAATAAATAAAATATTAAAAACAAAATATTAGAGTTCTGGAATAAATGAATTCATTACTAAGCCTACCGTAATGGCAGAGTAATGATCTGGGTTTCATATATTTATGAATACTAATGCTTTGTTTGTACTCAATAGCAGAAAACATCTATAAACACCAAGGTAAAAATTCTTTCATTAGATGTTCCTATTCCACATCAACAGGAAGCAGTAAAAAGAACACTTTCTAAGACAACGGAATTCCACAAATCAACAAAAGTCATGTTTTCAAAAAACACTTTGGAACGTAAGAACACATCATAACATGTTATGTATTTTTTTTAAAAGCTTGTTATGAAACAGCATATTATGTGAAACCCATTTTCTTGACAAGAATCCAAAAAAGTACCAGGAATGGGGGACTTTTCTTTTTTGTGTATTTGCCTACCGTGAATATGTATTACTTTTTGGGATGGGGGACAGGGAAGAAGAATCTTTAAGAATCAAACTGGTCACATGAAGGACAAATCTGACAAGTCTCAGGATACAGGGAGTGGCAGAAAGATGAAAACAATGGCAGAGAAGATGACATGGAAAGGAGAGAGACAAAACATGAAGGATAAAGAGTTCTCAACAAACCTAGGGCAAACGGATCAGAAATGATAATGAAACAATCACTGAAAAAAATATTCTTGAGCTGAAAAAGCCACCAGCTATAAACTTACAGATTAAAATCTAGCCTAATTCGAGAATACTTGAAATTCAACGAAAAAGAGAAAACCTTACTAGCATTTAGGCACAGAAAACACAAACAAGGGAACAAATATTGGAATGGCCTCAGATTTCCTATAATCCTCAATACTAAGCAAAGGTTCGTGGAACAGTATTTATACAACATAGGGAGGGAGACAGTTAATGAACCCAAGAAGTCAATATACTTAAGGGTGACAGTCAGAAATTATCAGGTATGCTAATGCTAAGATAAAATAGGTATGTGTTAGCCTTCTTGAAAAGACTCTGAGTGAGGCACTCCCTCTAACTGTGAGATAAACAAATTAAAATGGGGAAACGGTGGAATAAAAGGATTATTGATGGTAATTTGACATAAAGAATTATATATGAGTAACTGCAAAATTCATGACAAATAAAAAGTTTATTTGAAGACAAATGGCTAAAGAAGAAAAACCCGTATGTACAAATTTGATTAAATACAAAAATCAAAAAGTTGGCAGGGGAAAGGGGACTAGAGAGAGGAAGAAAGTGAGGGTATGTTAACTTCGTAAGTTACTGCTTTGTTCTGGACTCTGACAACATATCATTTTAACTATGCATTATGTGTTTTTCAAAAATTGCGGAAGTACGTATGTGCTACTTTACCGGGGGGAAAAAAAATCCACATCCCAACAAAAACCTCACCCACCAACTATCCCCAGTACTGTGATGTCAACATCAGGAAATTCCTTGGCCACAAGCTGTAATAAGCTATTAGGGACAACCCATAAGCACAGTTATTGAACAGACTCAAAGGGAAGATCACACAATCTTACACTTTATCCCACGAACGTATGTAACATACATACCTGCACACTGGCTGTTACCACTGAAGACCCTGAGGCAGAGGATGGTCTGTGTGGAGTAGACAACGGTTTAGTAGCACCCTGTGTTCCACTTCCTGTTCCCCCAGAGAGACTAGTCCTATTCGCTCCGCTTGAGTTTAGGCTGCTACCTCTGCTGGCAGGTACATTCACTGCGATGCCACTCAAGCTATTCTTCCCAACAGTTCCAGCGGACGAGGAGTTGGTGAGCTTTGAAGGGGCCTGAAGATTTTTTGTGGCTGGAAGGCCTGAAGTGCGATTGGAGGGCAGCAAATTCAAGGTGGGCGACTGTCTGCTGAGGTTTATCCCACTGGGCTGTTTGTGGACTGGGTTGTTACCGCTGGAGTGGCTACTCTGGGCTACGAGTGCATTTGGACTGGAAGAGCTTGGGGGTACAGGAGGCTTGGGAGCAGGGTTGGATTTCGAAATAAGTTTAGTTGATACTGAAGGCTTAGCTGACAGAGAGGGCTTAGGCGAGGCAGAAGGCTTAGGCGAGGGCAAGGGTTTAGGAGATGTGGCAGGTTTTGGAGATGCGGCAAGTTTGGGGGATGCAGCCATTGAGAAGGGAGATTTGAAACCCTGCGTGGACATCTGTGACACCATAGCCTTGGCTAAGTAGTTACTGGAGGTAGTGGTGCTGGGTACTGTCCTAGAAACCAGGGGATGGGACCCTTGAGAACCATTTCCAGGTGAGGGAGTCGATAAGGGAAGGCGGTACATGAGTGGCTTCTCCGAAGTCTTAATAAGCGGGGATGAACAGGCAAGTTGGGGATTATTACTTAATTTCACCACTGGGTTGGTCTGTGATTTACTAATGGTTGCTTGTAATGGAGACACATAGTTTTGTTGGACAGCTGAATGCTGGTGCACCTTTGTTACTTGTGTTAACGAAGAAGCATCCTGGGCCTCAGGTGTTCCCAGAGCATGAGAGGAGGCAGCAACTTGGGCTTGGGAAGAAGAGGACACGTGGGTCTGTGAAGAGGAAGCAGCATGAATCTGACTCGACCTCTGTAGTCCTTGTTGAAGCAGCCTGGCTGGCAAAGGTTCCAAGGAAACTTTAGGGTTCTGAATTGAAGAACCAGCGATAAGGCCTGAAGAGATGCCAGTATGAGCTAAATCCTGGGGTTTCTTTGGTACTGGCCCTGTGTGACCGGCAATAAGACTGGATGAATGTGCAGTCTGAGGAGAATCTAGTTTTTTAGGAGCAGCCAGCGGCAACTTACTCATGATACTTGCTAATTTTTCTTCTCTCAGTCCTGGGCGAGGTTTTGCAGTTGGCATGCTTATCCTTGAGCCAGCTGGAGGGCCTTTGTTCCCATTGTTGATAACAGCTAAAGCTTCAGAAACAAGATCCAGTGCAGGTGGATGGAAAGAAAGGTCTTCATCTAGTGAGTCATCAAGGCAGATGGTCTCCTGGGCTGGTGTAGAGCTAGAGCTGGCAGAGGCCACCGCAGATGTGCTAGAGCTCACTGAGGGACCACCAATGGAAGCCGCCAAGGATGCAGTTTTCTGGTCCTTTTTTGGACTATACTCCTAGCATAAACAGCATTATAGTGGAACAAATTAAATGATTAATAAACTAAACTACTAAGTATAGTCTAAATAAACTACTAAGTGTAAGTCTTAAAAGGACAAAGAACTTCTCACAATGATTAAAATTCTACTGGAAATCTTTAGACTGAAAAAACCGAAACGGTTTTGAGGACAGAGCTCTTAGGCCATAAGCATCTGATACATTGCACACAGCTGCCATACCTTAGTGAGCTCTTCTAAGAAGCCGTGAAACCAAGCCAAAGGAACGTTCGTATACTACTTGCATCACTGGTGAAATCCTTCCTCACCCCAGCCTGCGTGCATCCGATACTGATCCAAATCCATCTGTTCAGGGACTATACTCTTTTTATTCTCCTCGTACCTAGGAGAAATTCTGCCTTTATCCTAAGACTCTATCCTCCTAATGTAGTATGGTTTTTGCTGGGATACTGACCCACATTTTCTGCTCCTTGTATTTCTGCCACTGTATGCCCTGTCCATGGGTGCCCTAGCCACCCAGAGCCAATACATAGAGAAAATGGTACATTCAAACTGGGACTCAATCCAAGCATACTTCAACTATGTCTTCTATTCATTATGGTCATTTTAATTTATTCAACATATATTTACTAAAGTATCTACTATGAGCAAGGCACTGTACACTAAGAAAACAAGGTTATGGGAATCAAAATTCTGAATACCTAAGATAATTTTTTTTTTTTTTCCAAAACATTTAAGTTTCAAGGAAGAGAAAAGAGAATTAGAACCTAGTTTAAAATATTCAAACAGCAAAAGAATTAAAAAGTAACTTTTTCGGGGTGCCTGGGAGTAATGTATCAGTTGGATGGACTTCCAACTCTTGATTTCAGCTTAGGTTCCCATCTCAGAACCCTCAGATTAGGCCTGCATGGGCCTCCGAGCTCAGAGCAGAGCTCTCCCTCTCTCTGCACTTCCTTCCCTTATCCTCCGTCTCTCTCAAATAATAAATAAAATCTTAAAAAAAAAAAAAAAAAGTTGTCTCCCTTAAAAGGCAAATATAAATTTGACTCATGTCATTTTTAAGATAATGAAGAAATACAATTATTACATAAAAACCACTTCAAAATTTCTTTGATTAGTTTCTTAAAAAGAAATCCAAGTAAACCTAAACCCAAAGTCTTGAATTCCACATCAGTTTATATAACCACAGCACTTACCTTAACCATAGTGGGTAAAGAATGGAGAGGAGTATCTTTACCATCACCCTCTAAGGTATTACAGTAAAGAAGCTGTTAAGAAGGCTGTTAAACTCTAACTTCCTCAGCAATTTTTCTAAGCTGCTATTCTAAAAGCCCTGATGGAAAACTCCACTACCTCTCAGAATTCTGTAGTATAACTGCATTAAGTTCAAAATTGTCTGTTAAGATGAATGGGTAATACATATGAGACACGTTTGCTTTGACATGCCATCCATCCAAGTTATGATTAGTGAAAATACCATTTTTATTTAGAAAGAACAGAAACTGAGGGTGGGGAATGTCCTGGAATAATAATGGTAACACTACCAATAGAACACTGCTTTTTAAAGTAACTTTTCATTTTTTTTTTAAGGATAAACTGGTTTCATTTTTAATTTTCTTCCTTTCTATGTATCTATCTATTTATTTATTTATTTTAAGTTCTAGACCCAATGTGGGGCTTGAACTCACAACCCTGAGATCAAGAATCATATGCTCTTCTGACTGAGCCAGTTAGGTGCCCCTAAATTAATTTTTTTCTTCTAATGTTAAATCTACTCACGAATACTATATAAATTTATACTAGCAGAGATAATTGTCCAGAGAGTATATAAATGAGTCTAAAAAGCAGGTTATCCCGTTTAGAAAATGGTAATTAAATCTGAATAAATGAATGACTGTTTGGATGGCTCAAAGGCGGGCTGGCAGGGACAGAGGTCCAGAAGGAGGGATGGTGGTTGTGTACCAGAAAGGAAGAGCTTTTTTTCCTGGAGACTTTTACTTTTCTCCTTACTGTTCTGTATTTCCATTTTCTACTGTATTTCCTTATATTACCTTTGTAACTAAAATAGGTATTTGAGGGGTGGTAGGGCAAACACGAATCAGCAATATAGTTTTTCTATTTGGGAAAAAGGACAGTAATTTAATCACAAAGACACAAACAAAATAGGTAATTCCCCTACACCACCCTAGTCATTATCAGAATTCGGATAAACATATGCTTGAATAGATGTATCAAAATTTAACCAATACTCTATGGCGAGTATTAGGAGTGTACAAATAAAGTGTCAAAGCAAAGCAAGAACTCAACACATGTGATGCAATACTGGCTCATTATTATTTGGATTAGAAGACAAATGAGGTAGGTAAGAAAAAAGACTATTTACTCTGTATTCAAAGAGCCTCTAATGCTAAAAGTTAAGAAGGCCACAGAGTAACGAATACTGACCTACTGGCCATAACCTCATAAGCCAAGAAACTCATCTATTCAAAAAGATGAAAGCTATGGGGAAAGTCTAAAACCTAAAGGCTGTTGGCTTTCTTTACAATTTTACTTTCACATGATTATAATTTTCACTTCTATAGATTATACATGATTCTTTTTCAACTCTGCTTTGTCTATTTGGTATTTTTGTCCCTTCTCCTTCTTTAAATATTAAACAAGTTAAATTCCTTTATGTTCTAAACCCAATAAATCCATCACTTGCCCTTCTCAAGGATCTAATTCTGTCAGATGTTTCCGCTGGCTCTCACTCATAGCAACTTATTTCCTCGTGTTTTCATATTTTAAACTCATATTTGACATGGTATATATGTGGTAAGCCTTTGGGGCCTGGGATGAAACTGCATTATTCCAGAGAGAATTTGATAAGCCATTTGCCCTGGGTTAATAACTAATCTAATACCTTTGCATTCTTTTCAACGCTTGAGGATTCCCCAGATCTTGCAGAAGCAGTATAAATTAAACTCCTAAACCAGGGAAAATTCTCAGGAAGGACTTCCTTCCCCTAATCTAGAACTTGGGCCAAGACACCCAAGTTTCTTAATCTTTCTGCTGGTGAACGGATTTTTTTTTTCAAGTCCTTCCTTTTATTAAAGATGTTATCCTTTGAAAGTCCCAGGTTTATGCAGAGTTTCAGTCTAATTCCTAACCTATGCAAGGCAAGAAACCCCTATCTGCTGTGGTCTGAGAAGAAATTTAAAAATAAACCATAAAGTGATGGATGAAAATCAGCAAATGCACCTAAAGGCAACCGAAGTTTCAGTGACAGATTAACACTCCAGCAGCTTTTTCTCTGTTTCAGGCCTTAGGGATTTCTCTTACATTTCTGTAATCTCAACTATGCATTTAAAGCATATTTGTTATATTAAAGGATATTTGTTTTTACAGAACACTTCTAATTTATATTAGGTTAACTCTTACAATTTAATTCTCTGAAATACAATGGTTCTAGGAGTTTTACAAAGTTTAAAAACACCCTTCTTAAAAGTATGCAATCTATCCACCTGTGCCAAATACATATATTCTTTGCATTTTAAGAATATATTTCAACACTCCCCAATTATGATTAATTAAGATTTGGTTCAATATTTACCTTCACTTTGGGTTTAGGTGCAGGAATAACCTTTTTCTTTGCCCTAAAACAAGAGATTAAAAAAAAGGTCACCATTAGGAAATTATAACATAATCTTGTCATTACGTGGGTAACTTCTTATGCTATTTGGAAAACTCTATGAAGGAAGGAACTATAATTAAATGCTCAGTTTATATGTGAATATACAGTATCATTTCCTCTAATTTCAGTCAACTGGAAGAAAGGCCACACCCTTAGCAAAATACCAATTATAGACAAAGGTTTTTTAAAAATTAAATGTAAATGCTCAAAATTAAAAACAAAAACAAAAACAAAACCCCTCAAGACAGGGTAACAAAGCTTCCTAAGAGACTCACTTCAAACAACTGGTAAGAATTTGTGATTATTTATAGGAAAATAAAGCCTCAAGAAACTTTCAGTTCAAATTAAACCATAATTTGAGGAGAACCACTGCCAAGAAGTTGTAAATGAGATGACATTTTAAAAACAAAACAAATCTTTGTTTTTAGAGAAAATTATTTTAATATACAAATTCCAATTAAAAATGTCAAAATGACAGGAAAAAAAGGCAAGAAAAATACCATGGAGCCTGGAAACCTTTGGGAACCAGTGTGAAAAAGTTTGAAGACAAAAAAAACCTTACAGTTCCATAATAAGAGGAAGTATTCAATGTTGAATTAAAGGGTTAACAAGCCAAAATACCTCACACTGAGTACTTCCATTTCACTGAGTTGAAAATGAGTTGAAATGTCATCCATTAAATTAACAAATATCATGATTAAAATGGTCAATATACAACTTCATTAAGGGAACAGTAATTTTCAAAGTTTTTTTGATAAAGACCTTTGGGGCCCACATATCCCATTGATTTCCACTTTCTGATATTAAAAACACGAGTTGGTAATAGTAATAAAGCTATTTAAAAAAAAAAAAACTGGGGGGACGCCTGGGTGGCTCAGTTGGTTGGACGACTGCCTTCGCCTCAGGTCATGATCCTGGAGTCCCGGGATCGAGTCCCGCATCGGGCTCCCAGCTCCATGGGGAGTCTGCTTCTCTCTCTGACCTTCTCCTCGTTCATGCTCTCTCTCACTGTCTCTCTCTCAAGTAAATAAATAAAATCTTTAAAAAAAAAAAAAAAACTGGGGAAGAGGATCTACGTAAACATCAGTTTTAGGTTTAAAGGAATTAATTATTTCTACCCTGAATTGTAATAAATTTGATTTTATAACAGTGGGGAAATTAAAGCCCAGAAATATTACTCACACCAATATATATGTATCCCCTGCCCCAGGATAACTAAACCACCAGCAATAAACAAGAATGGCAAGAACTGAAAGCCATAACCAACCCAATACAACCCTGACAGTATGCTAACAAAGTGTCCTTCCTAAGCCTTGCAAACATTTCCATTGTGATTGTATGCAAGGAGACGGAGAGTTCTGTAAGGTTACCCAGCTGTTAGCCAGACCTCTTAGAATACTGAAATACAGTGATCCATAAATTCTTAGCAACTTACTAATTTAATATTTTATTAACTATTGCTATACTTCTATGCTACAGAGAAATAGCTCTAAGTTGTAGGTAAAAATAAAATTCCTGAAGTCAACCAGTATTCACCCAAAAATATAACCACGAAAACTCCAGCTTTTTACTTTTCCCTCTTAGGTTAAGAGACCTTTCTTTAGTACTCACATCACTAAGGAAATACCCAGTTTTGAAGAGAAGGGAAAGAAATGAAGAATAAGTTACTTTTTGTGGAATGAAACACTCTGCAAGGCAAGGCAGGGTAGGTATGTATAGGAAACCATCTTGGAATGCACAAGGCTATAGGTTAGCTACATGAATGGTCACTAAGAGAGAAAGAAAAAGGACCACAGAACTGGAGGGAGGAAGGCCCAGGAACAAAGGAAACCATCAGAACCTTCCTATTTACATGGCTCCTACCTAACAAATCTTGGGCCAGCACACATTCAGTTTTCTGGATAATAAATGTGTTCTCAGGTTTACACAAATAGTAAAAATGATTTTTTTTTAAAGGCAGTAGTAAAATGGGAGACTATTCAAATGTACATTTAAGTACTATTTCACCAGCCCTTGTTTACTAAAGCACATAAGGTGAGCAAAAATAAATGAAGAAATCTGGAGTCTGTTTTACTCACGGAGCAGAAGTAAGATGATTATGTACACTCCGGCTCTCCTTAAAAAGCATTCTGCAAAAGTTAAAAAGACATGATTATTTTTGTGTAACAGATCTTTATAGCCAATTTGTCGTTTTAGTTACACGGTTTTTCAGCAGTCTATTACTCGCTTATTTATCAAATGAAAGTTATAATGGCACAGTAAATTCAAAAATCTATTTTATGGTCAGTTTTATAGCACAGTTATTTATTTAAATCTTTAACAGACCTTTTTTTAAATTGAAGATGGAATGCTTTAAGATGACAGAGATAGCCACATCTATTAATTTCAACATTCTTAACTCTTTAAACTTTAAATTGTACTACTCTTAACTTCTGAGATACCACTCCACATTGACTATTTTCAACAGAACCTAAGGTTGGGACTGCCTTTTCTACACTCTCCATTTTGTATTTAGTTCCTGATCTTCACAATACCCATGTGAAGTTCCCCTCCCAAAGTTCCTAACCATCTTCTACTCCTCCCATTTCTCTATTAGCAAATTTAGGTGCAAAAAAGAAAAAGGAGTTGGCCAAAAAATAAAAAATAAAAAAAAAAATAACCACCCATCATGTCTATCTCTGTATCTCCACATCCATGTGACTATTTTGTCTTTTAAGTGCTTGAAGTTTTCAAAGCAGAGGTCATCTGAGATGACTAGGTTCTTTGTAAAATGAATGTCATATATGTGTGTGTGGGTGTATATACGTATATATGTATCGTTAATAATAGCAATAATAAGAAAAGTAAAGTAAAATCTAGGATGTCATATTTCTTACCTTGCCTGCATCCAGCCCTTAGGCCACAATGGTTTCACCTCTGTCTCCATAAAGGATTTAAGATAATCCTCAGCGGACTGGCTTTTATTTGGCTCTAACTCATAGCATCCCAATTTGATCTCAACAAGGTTACATAACAAAGTTCTAAACAGATTAAAAATATATATTTATATATAAATCTGACTGCAAAATTGTGGAAAATTAAGCTTGAAACAGATTTTTTTAAAAGCACATAAATCTGACAGCAATAATAAAGACTATTATCTCAAGAATTCAGATGACATGAAGATAAATAATTTCCAATACACATCACTCATTGCAACTACAGCCAAATCCCCAATATGAAACAATTTCCTTTGATACCTTTCATCTAGGCACCAAAGATTGAAAGGGATAGTCCTGTAGCCAAACCCTCTAGATGGGTACAGAAATACTGGTAAAAAAGATGACTGATTAAACAAGTATATGGAGTACTTCACCTTCTGAAACCAGTATGACTTAATTATTAGAAGATTAGCTTATAAAAAGTAGGATATGAAAATAAAAGTGAGAGCACTCTAAGAATATTAGGATCAAATCAATCTTCCTTTGAATGAATTTTTCCTACAGACTAATCTTTGGTTGTTTCCAATCTACTCTTTCATTTACTATATATTCTTTTTTATTAGAAACCTTAGTTCTGCATTATCTATTTGGTTAAAAGTGAAGGCTTTGGTTAAATTTTACCTGATGGTGTCATTCCAGTGGAATTTCTTTCTTGGTCCTATGACACGTTTCCCTGGTTTCTCATCATCATCTTCCTCGGATCCATTTTTTTCTCGTTCTTCATCTGTTTGCAACCTAAAAATGAAAAAGATTTTATGAAGCAGAGTTTTTGTTTTTTTTTTAAGATTTTATTTATTTGTCAGAGAGAGAGAGTCATATAAGCAGGGGAAGCAGCAGGCAGAGGGAAACGCAGGCTCCCCACAAAGCAAGGAGACGACTCAGGACTCACTCTCAGGACCCTGGGATCACCACCTGGGCTGAAGGCAGACACTTAACCAACTGAGCCACCCAGGTGTCCTGGGAGGCGGAGTTTTAGCCCAACAGTGCCTATGATATGCTCCAGAAACACTTAATAAACTGCTTAACTGAATATTAACTCAAAGGGGAAAGTGAAGGGGACATCTACCTTATATGTAATACTTTGAAATGTGTTATAAGGTGATTTGGTATATAAGGTTTTCAAACTGTAACATAAGGCCATGAATACTTATATTTCAGTTCAGAAAATATTTGTGTCCAACTTCAGCCAAATTGGCTGATGTGTGAAATGAGTGACCAGTGCCAGCTCTTGCTTTGATCACTCCCATACACTAAATCAAGAGACCTTTTGCTTTTAACACAAAAGCAATTGAATGGGGGAGTGTTGTGTCATTTAGAAAACACTCAATTACACCACTTCAGTGGTACATGTGGATTTCTACTTGGTGGTAACATCTACGTAGGACCAATCCTTCAGAGCTAAAAATATTTCTCAAATGCAAAAGCCGCTCCAAACAGAAGAGGTACATACTTGGCACACTTAGCTTGACTACGAGCTTGGCAGTCCTCCTGGTATTTAAATAGCTGTTCAGGCATCACGTTGCTAACAGCCAGTTTCAGTTTTTGCAGAGGTTCTCTTAAACGATCATCCTGAGGAGAAAGTATACTAAAAGTTTTTTTAAAACACATTTACGAGAATTAAAGCAGATCCACAAAAGACACTGATTATGGATTTGAAATGAAAACCCATTTTTTTAATGTAAACATATTTAAATGTGGATGCTTCTCCTACCACACTGACCTTTCATAATGCACACCAGATAAAAAATTAGGATGACCATACTTCCCAGACCGCCAACGAGAATCCCAGTTTTTGCTTGGTACCCCCAGCATAATTAAGTGTTCCTGACATTTTTTTCTTAAGATTTATTTGAATTTAGTTGACACACAATTTATTCCTTTACAGTCTTAAAAATGCCCCAGCCAATAAATTATATGGACACTTTAAGATTAAATACAGATCAAAATCTATATGCAGACTACTACTGGTTGATCACTATTATGAAGAGGAAGCAGTACCATAAGTGGAAATATTGCTTTGCAACACTGGAACATAGGATTCGATCTGGGAGACTACAAACAGGATGCTGGCATCCTGTTCTTTCATTTAAAATTGTTACTAAATATGACTTATGCTGCAAGCAAAAATGCAAGGTCAAGGCCAAAGAGGAAACTGGAAGACTCTTACTATTTTCATACATACCAATTAATAAATATAACAGCAATATGACACTGTCTGCTATAAAAATTCCATTAAAAAAAATGTGAAACATCCAGTATCATGGATCCTAGGTGATCACTTCTTAATTATGTAGTTGAGACTATCTGGAACAACCCAAATATCCATCAACAGTAACATGAATAAATTAATTAGGATGTATTTATAGAATGGAACACCAAACACACTGTACAGCAAATGTACTCCAAAAATGGGAGTTCACCACATGTAAAGACACAGATAAATCTGAGGTGCATAATGTTCAGTGTAAAAAAAGTCAGTCGCAGAAGAAAAGTATGGAGACAGTGTGACTCCATTTATACGAAGCTCAAAAATATATAAAATCAAACAATATGGTACTTAGGGAGTAAAAGTACACATGCTAAAACCATATGAAGAAAAGCAAGGGCTAAGATAAATGTCTTCTTTTACAGCCAAGAGGAATACTAAATAACATCAAATATCAAATCTGATATGTTCCTTAGAAAACATCTGATAATGTTCTCCTGCCTCTAGATATTTTTTTACTGGTACCCACTCTGTCATGTGAATGTATGGCAGTTAGCTCCAACTGCCAGTGTCTGAAGGAGCCAGGCACAGACACAAAATATGTGATCTCAAGTACATTTCATTTGTTTATTTCTCTGCTTTAAACTGAGAAAGATTTCCCAATTCAGAAGATTTTTTTTTTTTTTTTTAAAGAGAGAGCACACACACGCATGCATATGGGGAGTTGGGGAGGGGCAGAGGGAAAGGGAGAGAGAATCCTGACCAGGTTCCATGCCCAGCTCAGAGCCTGATGAAGGGCTCAATCTCAAAACACTGAGATCATGAAATGAGCCAAAACCAAGAGTCAGGCTGTTTTATTAACAGTTATATAATACTTATAATAAACAGTTCTATGTCTCTCAGATCACATTACAAGTGGTCCAGGGCACCACATTCATTCTCCCATTAGAGCCATGGGGGGCCTTAGACAGCCATGTTGTGCTATGTGACTCCCAACCTCTGGCCAGAAAAGTTTTGGTTGACCCAAGATAGTATAATCAGATTTTCTGACCCAAGAACTTGGATTGGGATGAGAGGGCTAAGTCAGTCTCTGTGTGTGGCTTTTCTGTAATATAAAACCTTGAGACTAAAGTAATCTTATTTTCAGGGGCACCTGGATGGCTCTGTCAGTTAAGTTTCTGCCTTCAGCTCAGATCAAGATCCCATGGGTCCTGGGATCAGGCCCAGGGAGGCTGCTTCCCCCTCTCCCTCTCCTTCTGCCTGCTGTTCTGCCTATTTGTGTTCTCTCTCTGTCAGTTAAGTAAATAAAATCTTAAAAAAAAAAAAAAAAGTAATCTTATTTTCAGATGACTTACAAGGATAAAAATGAGACATGGGGAGATACGTAGAGAGAAATAAGAGTTAATCTAAATTATTAGTTCCCATCCCTTCCTGGCTGTATTTTTAATTCCATGAAATACCTTTATTAATAGAAAAAATGTCATTTTTGGTCTTAAATTACATTTAAGTTCTTTTCCTTTACTTGCAAGTTATAAATATTTTTAAAATATATAATCAAATAAATCATTAAGGGAAGTGTAATCAGGGCAATGAAGATACTAAAAACCATTTTACATGAAGTGAAGAAGGGGACACAATACAAGCTTTCAAAAACATGAAAGTTGTGAAGGTGACAATTATATTTATGAATAGACTCAAAGGTAGAATTAGGACCAATGGGGTAGAAAGCACCTGGATTTGTCTCAGTGCATGGAAGAATTTTCTGATATTACAATGAAATATGTTTCTGACCACTGGAAGCATTCAAACTTAGACAATTACCTAGTGAGGTTGTAGGGGAGGAGACTCTAAGCAAAACATGGATGATTACACCAAAAAATCTCTAAGTTTACCCTGGGATTCTTTCCATTGGTTTGTGTAAAGTAGGTGTGAACATATCTGCATAGATCCAGCTCAGTAATGAAAAAACGGAGTTCTAAATCTGTCATATATTTCTTGAGGGCAAAACTGTATCAGCTGTGGAACTGAAGTTATTTTACCAGTCCAAGAATCTATGTCTTAGAAAACATTCTCATCTAGACTTATCAACTGTTAAAAAATGTAAGTTTTTTCAAGAGATCCAATATGCCTTTGACAACTCCTATAGTTATTCCATATGTACAATAAGACTATAAAGCACCTAACAGACAAAAGCCCCCAAAAGAAACCAGTCTCTTTATAGGTTATAAAACTTGAGATATGGATATTATTATTCCTTGTCTTACCTGGACGTTGAGATGTAACTTCTTTAGACGTTTTACCAGTGTTTCTTTATTGCATGGCACAAAAGCTTCAAGATGGGAGTAGACACCACTACGGATGACAGGGCCTAGTTCCTGTAGCTGTAACTCGATGCTGAACAAAAACAATGACAAATAAATAGTACAGAGCTTCCTTCAGGTACTGACACAAGCAAGGAGGCAAAGGCAGTAACTCTTCCCTCGTTTTATCTTTCCATGATTTCCTAAACAGTATTTTTCAAGGAGAAAATATAGAAAGAATTTATACAACAATAAACGGGTGAATAATTTTTTTATGAACAGGGGTAAAGTCTACATTTTGGGATAAAGCACAGGAACTCAATTAACCAAAAGCTATTCCCTCAGATAGATATTCATATCCTCTCTCCCTCACTGCAATTGCTACGCTAGAGAGTTACACAGTTTTGATGAATTTAGAGTATTTTTTCCTTACAGGTGTTTAAAAAATTTCAGATTTGGAAGAGGTGAAACCCTTCGGGATACATATACAGACTGTTTTTCATCCATCTTTGTCTCCTCCTTTATGCCTGCACTGCATAAGCTAGATATTTAGTAGTTTGTTCAATTTATTCCAATTCTTCATTTCCTGTTTCCATTTGTAAATTAGTTTTTTAGACCAAAAATAAATTGTTAAATGGATATTTAATGTAATAGTTATTAAAAAATAAAAAATAAGAAAAGGAGAAGAGTTTTAACAGCCACCATATATATTCTCAGCAGGACAAGTCTACTAATCAATAACTGAGGTTTCTACTAAGATGAAAGACACTGTATCTATCTGGCAGCTGCTATTGTAGGAAGGTAGGAACGCATATTGATTGGAAGGCCAAGACCAAACTGGGGCTCTTGGCAAAAACTATGTCCAAATCATCCCATTCTTTTATAGGAGAAGGTGCAGATATATTTAATAAATAATTTTCACAAATATAAGATGAATCCAAAGAGTCAATTAACAGCATCTGGGGAAGGAAAGAAGCCCTCCCATATCAAGTATATCCATCACTTACAATATACACTGCAATTTCAGAAACAACAAAATGTGGAGAACTATGCTCTTAGCACTGGCAATAAAAATTCTTGGTATTAGAGAAGTCAAACACATAGATGAATGGAAACATGTTTAGAATCTATAAGAACCAGAAGGTCAAATGCAGAGGATCATATGGGATACAATCACTACGGTCATGAATTCTGTGTATAAACATTTGGTTTAAATAACATTAAAGGAGGAATCTTTATTAAAAGTCTAGACTCTGGGTAGGAGGCTTTCTAGGCTTGGACATAATTAAAGATTAATTAAGGCTGAAAATAAAATAGAAACTCCAAGTAATAAGAGATTCCAAGTAAGAACAGAGTGACTCAATATACACTTATAAAAATCGGTGGTTTCCAAAGAGAGGGGAAACTCAAAAACACAAAGAGCTGACTCCCTGCTCCTATGCCAATACCAGGTAAAAATTAGAGAAACATATTATCCCTGAAGGTTACCAAAACATTGGTCTATCACAAATATATACAAATTCCTACCTGAGAGCAGTTATATTTTTAGCACACATCCCTCACACATTTAACTTTTTTTTTTCTCACTAAGAATTCCAATCTTCTAAGGTCTAAGAAGTACCTAAAACACATGGTAATGAAAAGTTTGAATTTCAGTAATTTTCACATTTCAAAAAAATAAAGGTTCCCCTAAAGCAACAAACTTTCCCTGAGCCTGTCTCCTTCTATCTACCAGGTTCTTTCACTTCTTTAAGTGAAGTCTATCCCCAAAGTAAATATCCATGCATGGAAGTTATGACGGATGGGTCTCAAACCTCTAATAATAAATTATGAACACATGGATAGCTACACGTTCTAAACAGATAAAAATATACTGGGACCATCTGCTGACAATGCATTAGAGGACAAACATTGGGTTTTGAGTAACCCACAAACGGGTATGTGAAACCCACTTTTTAAAAAAAAATATTTTATTTATTTATTTGACAGACAGAGATCACAAGTAGGCAGAGAAACAGGCAGAGAGAGAGGAAGAAGCAGGCTCTCCGCTGAGCAGAGAGCCCAATGCGGGGCTCGATCCCAGAACCCTGGGACCATGACCTGAGCCAAGGGCAGAGGCCTTAACCCACTGAGCTACCCAGGCACCCTGAAACCCACTTTTTTTTTTTAAAAGATTTTATTTATTTATTTGACAGACAGAGATCACAAGAAGGCAGAGAAGCAGGCAGAGAGAGGAGGAAGCAAGCTCCCTGCTGAGCAGAGAGCCCAATGCGGGGCTCGATCCCAGAATCCTGGGATCATGACCTGAGCCGAAGGCAGAGGCTTTAACCCACTGAGCCACCCAGGCGCCCCTGAAACCCACTTTTATATCTCTCTCTTTACAAGGCTCTCACTTGCCTCTGAAGAAGCCTCCAAGAAATGAAACATAGGAATCCTTAGCTCAAGCAATGGTCAACTTTATAAACAATATTCTTCTGGCTCAGGAATACTTAGTCTTATTTGTATTTTCACACAGAATTCCAGAAACAGTCATTTCCCCACAGTTGATATATGACTATCTTCCTATCCTATCAACCCTCTTTTTATTATTATTTTTTTAAGTACGCTCTACACCCAACGTGGGGCCTGAACTCATGACACTGAGATCAAGTCACATGCTCTACCAACTGAGCCAACCAGGCACCCTTCTCCCTCTTTTTAAAAAACAGAATATAGGGGCTCCTGGGTGATCAGTTGATTGTCTGCCTTTGGCTCAGGTCATGATCTCGGAATCCTGGGCTACAGCCCCAAGTCAGGCTCCCTGCTCAGTGGGGAGTCTGCTTCTCCCTCTTCCTCTGTCCTCCCAGTCCCACTCATGCCTTGTCTCTCAAATAAATATATAAAGTCTTAAAAAGAAACCCAGAATATATATCTCATTCAATCATTTTAAAAATACTAGCAAAAGAAAAGCCAACTATCTCCAAGTGAATACTTAATTTCCTGAATTATTCCTCTAGTGTTCCATATATCTTACCAACACTGTCCACATAACAGAACCACTGAAAATCAGTAACTGAGGACTTAGGGAGCAGTAATCTAAATACAAAATCCAAAATAGTTCTTATTTTATAGCAAGAATTCAAAACCCTGTTGATTGATAACACACAAGAGAGAAGTAAATTCCTCCTAACCCTAAACAACTTAAGAGTATCTGTTGAACACAACTCAGGTTGGATTGGGATCATGGGCAAAGAGTATCAAGATTTTATTAGCAATGTATGCATGAGATAAAGGAGGAAACAGGGAAAAGAGGTTAAGCTGGCAAATTGTATATTTGCTGATCCAAGTCAAAATCAATTAAGCAAAAAGAGAAAGTGTTCCTATTCCAACAAATTCACCCCTTTCTGCCCAGCATAATGAGGCAGTGGTGAGGCAGAGCCAATACACCTGGATAATTTCTTTAAGAATTTACTTCCCAAAATAATCATGTACCGTGGGCTCTCAGTCTAGAGAAACAAGGAATATTTGTTTAGGAAAGTGGAAACGGAGGCTAAGGGCATAGATAAGTGATTAAAATGGAAAACATTAAACTCTGAACACTACAGCTTTATAGTACTGGAGGCACACTCTGTGAAATAAAAAATAGATGGGCTCTAACAAAACTCAAGGATTTAAGATAGACATAGGGAAGATTAAGGGAAGTCTGCTGGGGCAGAGGGATGCCTGGCTGGCTCAGTTGGAAGAACATCCAACTCTTGATCTCAGGGTCATGAGTCCAAGCCTCACACTGGGCATGGAGCCTACTTTAAAATAAATAAAGTAAATTTTTAAAATAAAAACAGTTTTTAGAGGGCAGGAGGGGCAACTGGCCAGCTCAGTCAGTAGAGCAGGTGACTCTTGATTTGAGGGTCATGAGTTCAACACTCTTGTAGGGTGTGGAGATTACTGAAAAGAAGAAGAAGAAGAAAGAAGAAAGAAGAAGAAAAAGAAAGAAAGAAGCCTGTTAGTGGAATGCTGATATTCTGCTTATCTGAGATGTTATGTCCCAAGGATGGTCCTTTCTTTCTCTCAGGGGAGAAAAGTCAGTCCCTCTTACAGAAGAGTAAAATAAAAAAGCACTGTCTTAATCATAGGAAAAGGACCTGATCCAGTAAACTTGGGGCTCTCCCGGTAGAAAGAAAAAGCAGCCAGTCAGATTCCTGATTAGGGAATCTGGGACAGCTCTGGTTACACTGTTTATTGAATCTGGGGTGTAAAAGGAGCTGGCGCAGGCAGGAAGCATTTGCCTTGCTTCCAGGCAGAGAGAATCAATCTGAAAATCTCTGGCTAAAATAAAGAATAGGAATAAGAAATTCCTCTGTCACCAAACCAGTAGCATACTACGTTAAATATTTCATGGGTCTCCAGGGGACCAAAAAGATTTTTTAAGTATTCTGGAGAAAGAGAGATTGCACTTAATTCAAACAATAATCAAAAGGGAGAGGGAAAAAACAAACAAAAAAGAAAATAGTTATGAAAGCAAACCAATTAATCATTCTTTGTGTCTTATGAGAAACTACCCCCAACACACATTTAAAAGACAGGACTCAACACACAGTATTGGAAACACTGCTTGTTTCTTCGTATATAATACTATCGAACCACCAAGAGCAGGCACACATTATTTTTACGTGAGAGGAGTAAAATCTGTTGCTTTCTCCAGGATTGCCTTTTTTACCCAGTTCTGCCTGCAGCCAATTATACACTCCACTTCTAAAACCAATGGTCAAAATTTAAAAGCCAATAGGTTTACGAGAACAGCTTAGGGGACCACAATCTTAGAACCTGCAGCTTCCTTAGCATCAAATACCAGGTAAGAGGAAAAACTCACTAATTTAAATAATCTGTATCCTATTTTAGCCTTCAGCCTCCCCTTTCCATTCTTCCTTTTGTTTTCTCCACACTGCCTCTCTCCTACCTCACAACCAGAATTTCTTCATTAAACCATACTTTCCATTTGGTTATAAATGTTTGTATGAAATAATTTTGCTAGATGCCAATGGAATTATTCTTCTCAAATCTGAATGAAAATAGAAGGAAAATTATACCAATTTAATAAGAATACTCAGAGCTGTTCCAGAAAGACATTTTCATACAAAGTGACAAAAAAAAAACCACATTTAAATCTAAAGTAATATTCAACCTGTAAAGCTGTAACCAACTGTATGTTTAAATGAATTAAAGTATAAATAACTTCTAGGCTTTTTAGTTAAAGAAGAGAATTACTTACTCCAGAAGAATATTATTCATATCCTGTGTAAAGAATTTTTTCCTTCCTTCTTCATCAAAAAGTTTGGCAGCCTAGAGAAACACAAGATTGTCAATATCACTTTTTTTTTTTAAGATTTTACTTACTTATTTGACAGAGAGTGTGCACATACAAGCAAGGGGAGTGGCAGGCAGAGGGAAAGCCAGAGACGGCTGTGGGGCTCGATCCCAACACCCTGAGATCATGACCTGAGCCAAGGCAGACCTTTAAGGAAGTGAGCCACCCAGGTGCCCTGCCAATCACTTTTTTTTTTTTTTAAAGATTTTATTTATCCATCTGACAGAGAGAAATCACAAGTAGACAGAGAGGCAGGCAGAGAGAGAGAGAGGAAAGCAGGCCCCCTCTGAGCAGAGAGCCCAATGTGGGACTCGATCCCAGGACCCCGAGATCATGACCTGAGCCGAAGGCAGCGGCCTAACCCACTGAGCCACCCAGGCGCCCACCAATCACTTTTAATAAACACATTGTTTCCATATTTATTTACTAAAGGATAAGCTTCTTGAGGGTGGGGCTACTGTGATTTACTTCACTTTGTATCCTCAATACCCAGCTTAGTACATGGCGTGAGTAGGAAATTAGAGTGTAACAAATTTAGCATATATGCCAATGTTTCCTATTACCTCTGTATTTAATTTTTCTTAATCCTAACTAAATTAACAAAATTATACATACAAGACTTCCTAGTGCTTTGGGTATCTTGTGTACTTGACCATCCACAGGTTTATTAATTATTGCTGTGATCTCCAGGATAACAACAAGCAGATGTCTCACTTTCTACTGAGTGTCTACAAAGAATCTACCTGATATTCTACAGGTTATATTCATTATCATGTTTAAATTACCATGTTAATACCATGCCAATGACACTGGCATGACTGCCCCCACTTACAAACAAGGAAGCTAAATCTGTCAGAGGTTACATGACATGCCCCCAAATCACACCACTAATAAGTGGTGGATCCAGGACTCAGACACAAGCTTTCTGACTTCGACTGCACAACACCGTCACCCTGTACAGACACCTGGCTTCCTGCAGCCTGTTTAGGTTCCACCTAATTACTTATAACCAAAAAACGTAGGCAAGGTAATTATCAAGGGATAAGCAAAAATTAATACAATGAGATTAATTTCATTGCTATGTTTGTCACCTCAACCAGGTGACAGGAAACCAAGTTATCAGCAAAACCCACCAAAAGGAAAATATACTGGGAAAATCACAAACAATGTACTTGAGGTCCATGAGGTATAAAACACCAAGAAGCCTGATCTAATAATCTGAGCAAGCCATATGCTGACTCAGCCATCACACCAAGTTACTTGACTTTACATGTAATAAGTAGAAGAAAATTTCTAAGATGTGCTTCAGTACTTCTTAGCATGAAAACTGGGTATGTGTAGGGGGTGGAAATATATGAAAGGCACAGGGAAACTAAACTTCAAGAAAAATAATAAAAAGTCAAGAGGTTGAACAGTGGAAGAATATTACAAAGTTAAGAAAAGAGCCACAAGACGCAATTCCTTCTCACACAGACACAAGCATTTAAAGCTAAGGATGACTTCTCACCTCCTAAAGAAAAAAATACCATACTCATATTTCAAATAAAACATAAAGAGAAGTCATAGATACCAGCAAGTGAAATCAAACTTCTTACTGATGATTTCCTACCAAGGAGTCAAGGAGCACCTGTATTAACCCTGGCAGGACTATTAAGAAAGAGAGAGAAAGAGAAATACGTTCTGGTATATAAGATATGACAAAGCTTTTACAAGACTGTACCACACTCATTACTAATCAATTTTGCTTAGTTAAGTAAAAATGAATGGCATATAACATAGCAGACAGACTGCCTACAATGGAACTCCACAGTCCTGCCTTTAAATGCTGACCTTAAATCATGGCTCAGCCATTTAAAAATTATGTGGCCTTGGGCAAATCACTTCATCTTTTGAACCGTAGTTTCCTCATCTATTAAATGGAAGATCACTACCTACTTCACGTGACTGTTGGAGGATCAGACTACACAGTAGGTAAAGCACACTAAACCCAATCAGGGTACTGTCCCCCGAATGGTAAATGCTATGTGAGACACAGAAACAATGCATTCAATACAGAGTACAGGTTTCTGCTAAATGAACAAGAGCTATTTTTTTTTTTTTAAAGACTGTATTTGTTCATTTGAGAGAGAGACAGAGAGAGCACAAGCAGGGGGAAAGACAGAGAGAGAGGGATAAGGGAGAGGGAGTTACAGGCTCCCCAATGAGTTGGAAGCCTGATATGAGACTCGACCCCAAGACCTGGAGATCATCTGAGCCATGCAGGCACCCCAAGAACTATTATTATTAATAATATCTTGCAAAATGTGGATCACATCACTAACACTTTTTAAAACATATAAGAAACTAAAGGTTTTAGAGATAGGCAACGTGGGAAAGCAAGAAGCATATACTTTGAAGTTAGGTGAACCCTTGTGGCGAAAATCTGGCTCCACAACTTACTAGTTGCACAGACGTGACCAAGCTATTTAACCTACCTCAAGTTTCTTAACCACACAAAGGAAATAATACTTATATTTCCTATGCAGAGTAGCTGAGAAGATTAAATAAAAACTGCTTACTACCGAATCTACAGACTGTATACTTTTCAAAAAATAAGCACAGAAAATAGCAGAACAATGAAAACAAAAGAGATAAGTAACAGGATAAAAAATAAAATGACAAAGATTAATTATATAATTATAACAACTGTAAAAAAATAAAATCATTTGTTAAAAGAGAAAGGACTCAGATGAGGCCAATAAAGAAATTAAACACTATCTATAAGAAAAAGAGCTAAAATAAAATCAAAGAGGTTGAAGGTAAATGATGAAAAAAACTACGATGTAGAAATAAAGAGAAAACAGTCTACAATAAGTCAGACAAAACTAAATTCAAGGTAAAATGCAGTAACAGCACAAAAAGTCACCTTCAAATGATAATCACCACAAAGAAGATCTAGCCATCAAGAATTTTATGGGTCAAACAACACAGCATGGAAATAAAGCAAAAATGATGGTAAACACAATTCATAACCTAAGAAATATTGGCAATAAGATATTTTAACACACTTCTCTAAATTCCATACTAATGAAATGTAAGGGCCTAATATTTAGCCAGAGCAGCTGCTCCTTACTGCCCCTGCTCCCGCCCCCTTCAGGGAACTTACTTAAAAACAAGTTCCAGAAACCAGTCCCAGGTAACAAAGCCCAAATACAGGCATGGGTCAGGCCAGGTGGAGGTATCCAATCGGTGGGGGCGCATACTGTCTCCCTAGCTACAAAGGAGTATGGGCCCCGCCCTTTGGGCGCCAACTCTGACCAAGGTGACAGGCTAGTTCAAATATCTACTATAGGGTAAACTGTAATTCAATTGGTCACTTATGTGTGACCTAGCAGGACTGTGCAGCTTTCTCTGTTACAATCTCACTGGTCACCTGTGCGTGGCCAGGCCCAACCACATGGCCTTTGCCCTTAAAAGCCTTGACTGTGAAGGAGAGAGAGGTCACCTCTTTGCAAGAGACGGCCCTGGCTGGTCAGTTTGTTTCTCGATGCTTGGCATGAAATAAAGCTTTGCTTGACCTTTGCTTTGTATCAGTCTCGCTCCTTTGACCATGGACCCAACATGAAATACATTAAAATAAGTAAAAATACAGATGAGCCAAAATTAAGTCACAACTTCAGAAGAAATGCTAAAGAATAAAAAATTTGGAAAAAAATAATAGAATTACTAAATAAAATCTGTAGGCCAGTTACTAGAAAAATTAGATAAATCTAATATTCCCATAATCAGGTATTTAAATTTCAGAAAAAGTTATGAAAAATAAATACAATATAAAGATGATTAGTAAATTTTAAAATGTGACATAAGTTGGGTACTACAATCCCATGAGAAAGAAGCAAGCTATATAGTCCATACATTATCATCCCATTAATTATTTTTTATAATGCTATAACATTTGCAAATGAATGGATTAAAATCCAAAAAAATAAAAAATTTAATAGTGGTTATTTCCGCTGGGAGTGGGGAATGTCAGATTATGGGGGATTTTTCCCTATGTACATTTAAAATACATTTAATACTGTGCAATTTACTTTTGTAGTCAAGAAAAAAAATGAGGACTAAAATATGGCATGGGTTCAAAAAAAGATGTTAAAGTACTCAAGAAGGGCCTTTTAAGCTAGGTTGGGCATGTTATATTATTTTAATATTTTATTTATTTGAGAGCAAGCAAGCGAGCATAAGCAGGGGGAGGGACAGAGGGAAAGGGAGAAGCAGACTCCCTGCTGAGCAGGAAGCCTGCTGTGGGGATTGATCCCAGGAACCTGAGCTGAAGGCAAACCACTTAATCAACTGAGCCACCCAGGGCGTCCACTGGCACGTTATTTTAAGTCAAAATACTATCTCCCTGAGATTAAATGAAGTGTGATGACACTTATCTGGATCTGCAGCTAGTTAAAGAAACATTATGAATCCAAGTCAACCTAGAGAGGTATCTAATGTGACATGCTAAGGTTCAGCCCTCAAGTTTGGCCTAATAGGAACACAATGCACGCTTACTAAATGTGATTAGCTGAAAAAACCAATTAAAAAATAACTAGATGTTGGGCGCCTGGGTGGCTCAGTGGGTTAAGCCGCTGCCTTTGGCTCGGGTCATGATCTCAGGGTCTTGGGATGGAGTCCCGCGTCAGGCTCTCTGCTCTCTTCCCTTCCTCTCTCTCTGCCTGCCTCTCCGTCTGCTTGTGATTTCTCTCTGTCAAATAAATAAATAAAATCTTTTTTTTTTTTTTAAAGATTTTATTTATTTGTCAGAGAGAGCGAGCGAGCGAGAGCGAGCACAGGCAGACAGAGTGGAAGGCAGAGTCAGAGGGAGAAGCAGGCTCCCTGCGGAGCAAGGAGCCCGATGTGGGGGACTCGATCCCAGGACGCTGGGATCATGACCTGAGCCGAAGGCAGCGGCTTAACCAACTAAGCCACCCAGGCGTCCCAATAAATAAAATCTTTAAAAAAAAAAAAAATAAAATAAAATAAAAAATAACTAGATGTTGATAGTTTGGACCAAGTTCAGGTATGCTTTTGTAATGTTACTATTTGCTCCTCCCTTCCCTCTATTGTCTTTATGTGACTTTTTTTTAACAATAAAAATTGTTATTTATGAAAGCCATGCTGAAAAATATTTATAAGATAAGGGGCACCTAGGTGGCTCAGTCCTTTATGTGTCCGACTCTTTTTTTTTTTTTAAAGATTTTATTTATTTATTTGACAGACAGAGACCACAAGTAAGCAGAGAGGCAGGCAGAGAGAGAGGAAGGGAAGCAGGCTCCCCGCCGAGCAGAGAGCCCGATGCCAGACTCGATCCCAGGACCGAGATCATGACCTGAGCCGAAGGCAGCGGCTCAACCCACTGAGCTACCCAGGCGCCCCTAAGTGTCCGAGTCTGGATTTTAGTTCAGGTCATGACCCCAGGATAGTCAGTTGGAATCTATTTGAGGATTCTCTCCCTCTTCCTCTGCTCCTTCCCCCTCACACTCAATTCTGCAAGCATCCTCTCACTCTTTCTAAAATAAATCTTTTTAAAAATTTTAAGATGAAATAAAATAATAAAACAGTCACCCATATATGTTGCTGTAACTATTCCTACTTCAAATCTAAGACCTATACATACAGCCAATGCCTAAAAGGAAATACAGAAAATTCTAAGTTGTTTATATGGGTGCTGGGATTGTGGGTTATTACTTTTGTCTTATAGAAAGCATTTATTGTTAAGTTTATGTGGCAAATAAGAAACAAGGGCATTATTACACTTACTACACGGAGGTCGTCAATGCGTTTTTCAAGAAGAGCAGGTAGACCCTCTGGGAGTGTAGGCACCACCTTGGGCATAACCTGAGAGGCATAGGTTGGCTGGGTGGTGTTTCCATTCTCTCCCCCTGACTCGGAGAGGGGGCTACCATCAGAAGCAGCATCCAGTAATCTGTCAAAGTCGAAATCATCTAGCATCTCTAGGGCATTTTCAGCTTCCTGAAACAGTTCATGTTCATTTGTGCCAACAAAAATAGGGAGGTCCGGATCAGCACTGTTCAGATTTAAGTCCGAGACGTCATTTCCCAATGCTACAGCTGTGGAGGGGGGTTTATTCAGAGAGGAGGATGTTAAGTTCACTGGGACTTTGGGGTTAGGCTCCTTCTTTAATGCATCCTTCTCTTTCTGAAATTTTCGTATCATGGCAGCTAGAGAAAGAGAATCTTTATAACGTTTCTTCTTTTTTTCAGACTTGTGGGAATTTAGAGCCACAACTCTGTGAAGAAAAAAGTCATCCATTAGGCTATGTAGAATTTTAAAGTTGAAAGCCCCATATAAATAAGCAGGCATAGATCATTAAAACAATCATTTGATATGTGGGAGAGCAAATTTCTTATTAAATTATCCTTTTATCAAAGCGTCTTTCTCATCATCTGGATGATGGGCACTGAGGAAAGGTCGACAGGTAAATGGTCATCAGAGTGAAGAAAATGAATGGACTGAAGTTAACCAAAGAAACAAATCAGAATGTAGCTCAGGTTTATTAGAGAATATGAAGTTAAACTTACTACTGTTTTTGGAATGTTCACATTCTTAAGCACTTCTATAAAGTGGTCGCCTAAGAAATAAACCAAGTAAAGAAATGCACTTTCGCTGAAAACAGAGTTGCCTTACAACCAGAGAAGCTCACACAAGTACAACTTCAAACTGATACTCCAGGTAGTTTGTGCTACAAGCTGCCAAAGAAATGCAAAATCTTTCTAGACCCTATTCTATCTGCTGCTGCGTTCTGATCACTTTCACTTTCCATTCCGGGATTAGCCATGTGAGGCAATCATATACGTGTAATTTCCTGTGACAATGTTCTCCCTAGAGAAACCATGGGGAAAAGATGGTTTCAGTTTAGTTACTACTCTCTCTAGAAATCTTTCCTACATTCTATGGCTTATATGCTTCTATATGCACTACAGAATCAAAAAGATGATTTGTACTTTCAAGGCAAGCCCATGTTTCATTAACCGTTACATACTCCAAATACAAATAGAACAATACCTGGTATACAACAGGTACTTAATAAAGATTTGCTGCATGTATAAGTTATGAATTTGAGAAAATGACAAATTCAATAAAAGGCATTATAGACTTTGTTCCCAAAGAAGTTTACTTGTAAATAACGACCTTTTAATATATTCACTAGTAATCTGTATGTTTTTCCTTAATTACTTAATGACTCCAAAGTCACTAAAATCTCATTTTACAGGAGGGTAAATACCTCCCTACATCAATCTTTTGAATACTGATAGGCCAAAATGCAGATGCACCTCCCCTGGCAAGGAGGGGAAGAAAATCCAGCCTCTCGTAGTTTCTGTCCCTTAGTTCTCCAAAAAGAGTCATAGAGAAGCAAGAGCAAATGGTAATTTTATGAATGCATAGTATAAACATTTTATTCTTATGACTTAAGTCTTTTTAAGAAATTCTACTTGATTTTTAGAGATAGTATCATTACCTCAAATTATAAGCATGAAGAGCTAAACAAATGCCTTTTTAAATAGTAAAACAACTATAAATTGTTCACACAAAGACTACTGCCAATCCTCAATCCCCAGGCATCTAATAAGCTTAGTTTTAGCACAGAAAGTTCAAAACAACTGTTTACGGCTTATACCATCTTTTCAAACTGATTCTTGTTGGTAAGAAGTTGTAATGAGCAAAATACTTAATAAATGAATGTGTAACTCTGATCTAAAGCACTGTGAATCTCTAAAATGCTAAGCCCTTCTACTTATCAATCAATAAATATTAATTAACTAAAATTGAAGATGACAGATTGAATATTGAGTGTCGTGAGAGGTCCAACTGCTGTCAGACATGGCCCACAGACATGGGCAGGAACATGGCCATAGCAAACTGGAACTTCCAGATTATAAACAATGGAGGACAGAAGGAAGACCATTAGAAACTGTCCAGGAGAAGCTGGCTGCACGGACCCATGGGGCCGCAATGAAGCTTGGAGATACACCGGTGCTTTTGCAAACAATGTTTCCTTTGTTGGTGCATTATTAAAAGAATTCAAATGGGGATTTGCTGCATTTGTGGTAGCTGTAGGAGCTGAATATTACCTGGAGTCCAAGAATAAAGATAAGAAGCATCACTGAAGATATTACCTGGAAATATCTTTCTTTTTTTTTTTTTTAAATACCTGGAAATATCTTAAAGGCTTCTTAAATCTCTTATAAAAATAAGATTTCTTCAATGTACTTGTCTGTGTGTTTCCCCTTAAAGAATACTAGTAAAATTTAGTAAAGAATACATGTGCAAAAACACCCCCAAAACCTAAGATGATAAAACTTTCTACTTACTAATACTTATATCAAATACATATAAATATTATTAAATATAAGTTAACAATCATTGACATGTATAAATAGAGTATTAAATTAGACCCAGCAAAGCTGAATGAATTAATGCTAAATATATCTTTCTAAAAGGGCAGCTGGTCATCTATGACCCTATGATGTTTAATTTTACATACCCCAATTGCTTGGGTACTTTTTTCCTTGGCTTCTTCTCCTTTTCCCCCTCCTCTTTCCGCTTCCGCTTCTTCATTTCAATGTCATCTTCTTTTATTTTGGGAATCTGCAAATGATAGAAGAATGTATCACTTATCTGAGTATCAATGCTTTACTCTTTTGATGGTATCAATATAGCATCCAGGGTAGTTTTCTCTCAAGGTTCAGTGTACATTACAAGTGCTTGTAATAAATGCAGATTCTTGGGGTATACGAGCACTGTGTGGTTTTTAACAAACATTCTGGTCATTCTGGTACAAGTAAGTCCTTTGATCACACTTCAAGAAACACTTAACTAGAGGCGCCTGGGTGGCTCAGTGGGTTAAAGCCTTTGCCTTCAGCTCAGATCATGATCCCAGGGTCCCGGGATGGAGCCCCACATCGGGCTCTCTGCTTGGCAGGGAGCCTGCTTCTCATCTCTCTCTGCCTGCCTCTCTGCCTACTTGTGATCTCTGTCAAATAAATAAATAAAATCTTTATAAACAAACAAACAAAAAAACACTTAACTGAGGACACTCTTCATTTCCTGTAACAAGGTATACATTCCATACAATTAGCTTTATAAAAGACATCTTAGAAAAGGTAATAGCTCTTCACCATTTCTTTTCTTCCTTTTTTTTTTTGTTTTCGCTTTTCATCATTTCTATACCAAGTCTTAACTTATCCTAGAAACTTACTCTTATCCCCCAAACAGCAGATTATAAGACCACATATGGAGAGAGAAGTTTTAAAAGAATACAATTCTCCTTTGATGTAATTATCAATTTCCCCTTAACTACATAATTTTACCTTAAAGCATGTAAATAACTACAGATTCATTAAACAATGGTTAGCATTTGATTTTTCCTTATATTCACAAGTAAATAAAAAAGTACACCCTATTAACTGAACACTCATTACTACTGCAATGCTGGATAAACTTACTTTGGGTGGCTTGTGCTTCTGGTTGTCTGTATTATCTTCTTCTTCAGTATCTGAAGCTTGGCGAAACTGCAGTGTGCCAGTGTTGATGTAAAAGCCTCCATATTTTGTTGTTAGAGAAGCAGGAACTAACTCGTCATACTGTATTTTAAAAAAAAAAGGTCTCAGATACATCCTATTATTTTTTTTTTTAAGATTTTATTTATTTATTTGACAGAGAGAGATCACAAGTAGATGGAGAGGCAGGCAGAGAGAGAGAGAGGGGGAAGCAGGCTTCCCGCTGAGCAGAGAGCCCGATGCGGGACTCGATCCCAGGACCCCAAGATCATGACCTGAGCTGAAGGCAGCGGCCTAACCCACTGAGCCACCCAGGCGCCCCAGATACATCCTATTATTAATTCTATAAATGTATCAAAGAATCAATCACTTGTCAGGACCTTCCTTACATCCTAACTACAAAACTGCATACAATGAGGATGTTGGTGGAATAAATTGAGAAAAAGTTAGTATCTGAGATAAAAATGAGCCTGGATTACTCAGTATTTATAAATAATGGAAATTCTGGAATAACAGCACAAATTCTATCATCTGCTGAGAAAAATTTAAAGATCACTACTACTATTCTTAATGATAAATTATTCTTTTTTTGTTTTATAAATCTTTATTTATATATATATTTAAAAGATTTTATTTATTTATTTGAGAGAGATCACAAGTCGGCAGAGAGGCAGGCAGAGAGAGAGAGCAGAGAGCAGGCTCCCTGCTGAGCAGAGAGCCCAACGCGGGGCTTGATCCCAGAACCCTGAGATCATGACCTGAGCCGAAGGCAAAGGCTTTACCCACTGAGCCACCCAGGCACCCTACTTATGCATTTTTTAAGTGAGCTCTACACCCAAAATGGGGCTCAAACTCACAACCCAGAGATTAAGGGTCACATGCTCTATCTACCAGCCGAGCCAGCGAGGCACCCCAAGAACAAATGATTGTGATGAGAAATTAAATCAAGTTAAAACAGATGATTAAACATTCAGGCAAAGAATAAATTTCATTTCCCAACATATCAGTATATAATTTTATTCATAAGAAGATTATAAAGAATAACAAAGTTACTTCTTGTGTCTTAGCTCTAAGCTATTAGGTAGAAATTTTAAAAACAAAAACAGCAGAGTATGTGTTTAAAAAAGGAGAAAACTAACTGCCCAGTTCATTAAGCATACATATAAAGAGCCAGGTACTTGGCTTGAGCAAGAGATGAAAATTACCTAAACTAGACTGAAGGTCTGACCTAAAATATCACTTAAGCTGATGTCCTCTAAGCTTGGATTTTAAAGTTTATCACTTCTCACCTGATGAAAATGGACAAAAGCAAACATTAAATGAAGGTCAATCTTCACCAAATAATGGGGTCCTAGGTGGTTGAGAAAAAAGGAACTACTTATCTAACAGAGCTACATACCTGCTACCCCAAAACTCTACTTACAGGCTCTTCATATTTAGTATTTTTAAGAAAGTCAGATTTTTAAGGAGAATCCTTTGCCATGGACAAGGAATATACAGCATGTACTAGTTACTCTAAGAATCCTAAGGCTAAGTACAAAAATTTTGCTTTTAACTTGTATCCTTTTCAATTAAATAGTGAATAGAAAAAGAAAGAATTTCCAGTTTAATCACATTGAATCAAAGAGAAATGAAGCAGGGGGGAAAAAAGGAATGAATTGCTTTCTTATTGCTTCATTTGATGGGCTACTATAAAGATCTATGGGTAAAACCTTCAGAAAGAGTCCAGTACTATCTGTAAGCAAAAAAGGGATGTGAAGAGTAGAGAATGAAAAGTGAAATGACTCTGTAGTAATTATTTTCTGGAAATGTGTAATTGCGACAAACACATCTGTACTTTTCGTTTACACTGCTTTATAATTTATAATGCTTCTTCATATAAATTATTTCACTTGGTCCTCCTAATACCTTTGAGGCAAAAAAAGACAAGTATTATTCCCATTTTATAAGTGAAAACCAAATTTAGAGGTTAAGAACCTTGCCAGAATAATTTTTTAAAGCTTATAGTAGAGACTCTGGCTGTATTTCAAACTATCCACTATATCAAGCAGCTTTTCTGACAGGAAACACATTCATCACTACATTAAAGGGCAACATGGTGTTGTCCATATCTGTATGCTGCAGTGTTTTACTAAGCTTCCCCTATCGGAACACTCTTCAGGAGAACAAGCTCTTTATGCATATTTAATTTAGCCCTTTAAGTAGAATGCGTTAAGAGGCAATGGAATACTGAACTTGAAAATCAGAAGGCCTGGATTTAGATCCTTTGGCAATGAACGGCAATTGTGACCCAGAGGAAATCATTTAACATTAATACTTTGGGGTTGAGTAACAGTGACAACATTACTTACTTCAGAAAGTTCTAGTGAAATTTAAAAGAAACAACCTAAATAAAAGTGTTATTCATGCCTGGTATTATAATTTATTAAATAATAAAGAAAAACATTTTCTTTCAGTCTTTAGAGAATCTGGCAATATCTGTAAGACTAAAAATAATCTTCAAAAAAATTTATTTTCAGGTATTTATAGCAGTAAGTAGTGCATGATTCTGACAATTAATTAGAACCAGATTATTTAACTCTCTATCAAATAATGACAAACAGTGAAAGCTTACTGGTAATACAATCAATGAAAAGAACAAAAAAATCATTTGGTTGGATTATAATTGTCTGTCTGAATTATCTCATAAAAAGAACCCAATAATCTGTTAAAGATAACAATACAAAATTATTTGGCAAGTCAATAAACAGGCTGTATTCTAATTCAATTTCCTCTTACAAAACAGGAAACTATCTCGTCCTCTAAATGTCAACAATTAATTCTAAAATTTTTAAACAACTTATACCTACAAACTTTGTCCTTATTTATTAAAGCAGTAGCTTTCAAATTCTCTTCACCACCACCCAAGAGGAAAATACACATCAAAACCCAGTGCATGCACACGCACACACATTAAAAACCTCACATAATCTACTATGATTTGCTATGATAGCTCCTATTCTAGTCTACTTCATTTTCATTAAAAATACTGGCCACACTCTCTATAAATTGATACATAATCCAATTATGGGTTGCAAAAATCAGTCTGAAAAAACACTTTATTCAAATATTCCGACCATAGCAGAGAAAATTGGGTAATGTTAAAAGATCTGCTTAGAAATCTTTAGAAACCTAGTCAGGTCTAGAATCTAGGAATTTTGACTTGTGTTTCATATCAAGGTCAAAACTCTTAAAAACATTCCATCCTTCAACCTACAAAAAGGTTTGTCAACTTTTCTGGTAACAAGACTTCTCAACCCCAAAGAGCATTGTCAGTATTTTACTCCTATAGACCAGGCTGTCTGGTATGGTAAACCAGTTTATGTCAGGACACTAAAGTAACTCATGAATATGATAGGGTACCCATGATGTCTCCTGCTGGAAGTTCTACCTATCACTTTCCTACTACTGAATGCCTTGTATTCATCTGTATAACCAAGCAGTGTAGTCACAGGAAAAAGAAATACTAATTTGTGGATAGTACTATAATGCTTACCCTGGTGTCACTTTCTGTATATTCTAAGAAATCACTGTACAATGCAGAGGATACCATAAGTCCAGGATTTAGATTATTCTAGTGCATTGAGAAGAATGTAAGAACATATACCTTATCTACTCCCAAACACAGTACGTCTACTTTCACTTGCTATGTGATCAATGGACTGCTACAGTCCTTAAATGCTTTCCTAAATTCCTCTTCATTTTGTAAGAGAAAGAGGACTCCAGGGGAAAAGCTGTAGGGCTTGATCAAAACAGACAGCAATAAAGGCTGGCATTCAATCAGCACCAGTGCAGAAAGGGCTGGCAGCAGCAACAAAATTGAAGTACATTTTAAAAATGTCTGCCAGATTAACTTCAACCTAGTAGCTCCAATCTTCAAGTTCATGTGGTTCTTATCTAAAAGCCATTTGAAAATACACCTGCCCCCCGCAAAAGAAAGAAAATACACCTGCCCAAGTTTGGGAATATCAATAAAAATTCAAGATGTAAATACCCTCGATCAATAAATCTCACTGCTAGAAATTTATCCTATACGTATATTTGCACTCTATAATTAATCTTACATATTTACTCAAGTACACAAAGATAAACATACACAGATGCTCAACTGTTTGTAAGCACATAAAAGTGAAAACAATTCAGATGTACATCAACAAAGGACTGGTTAGTAAAAACAAATACTGAACTATTTTAGTAACTTTATCCTTGACTTCTACCCCAAACAAAGAATTGCTGCTATATTAAAGATACATTACTCACAGCCTCTGAGTTATCAATAAATGGATCTGTCTCATCATAGCCAAAGCCTATATCAATTAAATCTTGAAGCCGATCCTTCCGATGTTTACGGGGTTTCCCACCCTGCAAAAAACAGATATGTCAGACTGATATCAGTATTCATGCTGTTTCCATAAATTTAAAAAAATAACTGTCGGAAGAATTCCAAATAATTTCTATAGATAATCCCCCTCTCCAAGAGGTTGAATTTAACCCCCCCACACACTCTGAATGTTAAATTGTGCTTAGGGACTTGCTCTCAAAGAGTAGAGTATGAAAGGGAAGGGAAAAAGTAACTTTATAATGAAAAACCTGGCCAACATGACCTTGGCAAGGTAATCAAGTGCAACAACATCATGTAAGTCATGTTGATAGCGCTGTACCCTTGGTATGTTGCGATAAAAATGGCACCTTTGTGGTCTTCTCACAAAAGCCTACATGCCCAGGTAACCATGAGAAAATATCATACAAATTAACCATAAAAAAAAAAAACAACAGGCAGGGGTGCCTGGGTGGCTCAGTGGGTTAAAGCCTCTGCCTTTGGCTCAGGTCATGATCTCAGGGTCCTGGGATCGAGCCCCACACCGGGCTCTCTGCTCAGTGGGGAGCCTGCTTCCTCCTCTCTGCCTTTCTGCCTACTTGTGATCTCTGTTTGTCAAACAAATAAATAAAATCTTTAAAAAAAAAAAAAAACAGGCAAACTAAACTGAGGGACATTGCACAAATAACTGACCAGTATTCCTCAAAGCTTATAAGGATAATTAAAAACAAGGAGAAAGCTGATTAACTGTCACAGTCTAGGTGAATTCAAGGAGACATAAAAACTGAATGTGATACAGTATTCTGAAAGAGATTCAGTACCTAAAAAGAACATTAGGGCTAAACCAGTAAAATCTAAATAAAACATGGAGTTTAATTAATTGTAATATGGCAATGTTGTTTTGTTAGCTGTAACAAATCTACTATACAAACCTAAGATATCATGGGAGAGAGTGGGTAAGAAATATATGGGAAGTCTCTGTATTATCTTTGTAACTCTTCTGTACAAACTACTCATAAATTTTTTTAAACTCCCAGAATTATACACATTAAACATAAAAGAAAATGAAACATGAGTACATGTATATACACGAGTATATATATACTCATGAAACATGAGTACATGGTATACGTGAATAAGATCTGAAATCTAGTTAACTGTATTGTGCCAATGTCAATTTCCTATTCTTGGTTACAACAGCTATGTAAGATATTGGGAGAAACTGGGTGATTGGTACAAGGGGACCTCTCTGTATCATATGTGCAACTTCACGTGAGTCTATAATCTCTTTATTTTTTTTTAATTTTTTATTTTTTATAAACATATATTTTTATCCCCAGGGGTACAGGTCTGTGTCTATAATCTCTTTATTTTTTTTTTATTTTTTTATTTTTTTTTAAAGATTTTATTTATTAATTTGACAGAGAGAAATCACAAGTAGATGGAGAGGCAGCCAGAGAGAGAGAGAGAGAGAGAGGGAAGCAGGCTCCCTGCTGAGCAGAGAGCCCAATGCGGGACTCGATCCCAGGACCCTGAGATCATGACCTGAGCCGAAGGCAGCGGCTTAACCCACTGAGCCACCCAGGTGCCCCTATAATCTCTTTAAATAAAAGTATTTTAGGGGCGCTCGGCTGGCTTAGTCAGTAGAATGTGTGACTTAATCTCACGGTCATGGGTTCCAGATCCATACTGAGTGTAGAGTACTTAAATAAATAAATGAAAACTAAAAGAAATTTTTCTTTTTAAAAAGAAAAACAACAATTTAGGGTGTCTAGGTGGCTCGGTTGGTTACATGTCCAACTCCTGATCTTGGCTCAGGTGTTGATCTTACCATTGTGAGTTCAAACTCTCCACTGGGTTCCATGCTGGGCATGGAGCCTACTTAAAAAATAAATAAATAAGGGCGAATGGGTGGCTCAGTTGTTTAAAGTGTTTGACTCTTGCTTTTGGGTCAGGTCGTGATCTCACAGATCATGGAATTGAGCCCTGTGACAGGCTGCATGGTCGGTAGGGAGTGTGAGGATTCTCTCCCTCTGCGCTGGTCACCCCACTCTTTCTTTCTCTTTCTCTCAAATGAATAAGCAAACCTTTAAATAAATAAATATATAAAATAAAGTAAAACAACAACAAAACAAAAAGAGCCTGTTACGGTACATCCCATTATTCATGTCCCACTTTTTTTTAAAGATTTTATTTGAGAGATTGCAGGCAGGAGAGCACAAGCAGGGTGAGCAGCAAAGGGAGAGGGAGAAGCAGACTCCCGCTGAGTAGGGAGCCCCACATAGGACTTGATCCCAGGACCCTGGGATCACGAACTAAGCTGAAGGCAGACACTTAACGAACTGAGCCACCCAGGCACCCCTATTCATGTCATAGTTTAGAATTCTTTACAATATTTACAAAGAACGCATTTTATCTTAGGTATGAATGTTACACGTAGGCTAAAAGTTATATATAAGCTTGTTATAAGTAGTTTAAGTGAGCAGGACTATTATTGTGGCACTACTAAAACAAGTGCTTAGTTCTATCTTTAAGACTTAATGTAGATATTCAAATATACTCACTTGAATTTAACTATACTCTCTAAGCATCTCCTCCCTAACACCCCTTGACCCCTGACTTTTTTTTTTTTTTTTTAAATTAGCACAGTAGTGGGCCACAGGGAAGAAGATATTCAGAAAGAGAGAAAACAGTAGTAAGCTGTAAGGATTCTGTCTACCAACATATCACCACGGAACCAGAGTAAGTCCACCAGAAAGCATGGGATGAAAGATGTGAATCTCTTACTCAGTTTCAATTCTCAGTGTGTCTTTCTTCTAATGGTGAAAGATGGGTTAAGTTGTGTGCAACACGGCCCTTAAATAAAAAACTGCTCTGGGCATGTGGGTGGCTCAGTTGGTTAAGCGGCTGCCTTCAGCTCAGGTCATGATCCCAGGGTCCTGGGATCAAGCCCCACACTGGGCTCCCTGCTCAGAAGAGAGCGTTTTTCTCCCCCTCTCTCTGCCTGCCACTCTGCCTACTTGTGCTCTCTATCACTCTGCCAAATAAATAAATAAATAAATAAATCTTTTAAAAAAAGAAAAAGAACTGCTCTATCTTCTTTCCATGAAAAGAAATAATCTGCTTCAGTGTTTGATGGAAAAAATGGTTATGCTGGACCTGCTGAGAGATGTCACCAACATGGTAACCATCCCTTTCTCAATAATTTGTAAAAATATTTCAGACTACATGTTACATTTGTGTTACATACAGATGTTAAAAAACCTAACCCCCATAAGCTATGACTTCATCATATTCTTTCTGGGGGACAAAACAACACTAGATCATTACCACCAAGAAAGTCATTATGGTGTGAGATAAAGTAGTGGGTTCCCATGTTTTTGATTTTACAAGTCAGGTACATTTCAAGAACAATTCTGAAGACAGACACAGGGTGACAACCCTGGTTTCATTTTGCTAAGCAAGGTCATTAAAGACATAAGCTCACAACAATAATCCTTCTTAAGAAATACTAGTTGGCAACCTTAAACATATAGACACATATGTAATATATATACATATACACACATATACACAGCATGTGTGTGCCTATACGCAACACACATAATAAATTTTTCTTATTTTTCCCATTTGTCAGGTCTGCAAACTGGAACCCTTACAACTAGGTTATAGAACTACCGTTAGAATCAGAAATAAAAAAAAAAAAACAAAACAAGAAACCTTCCAACAAAACCCAAAATCAGAAGTCAGGGGACAGAAAGAGGTATTTCTAGGACAGGAGTTATTCTGTTGAGAAAAGTCACATACAAGCAATTAAGTACATGAGGGACTGTTTCACCCAAAAAACAGAGAGTGAGCTCTAAAAAGAATACAAAAACCCAAAGATGCATAAAAACTAATACAAAAATATCTTAGCACATGAAAAAATACAAAAACAAATGAAGAATACTAGCTCTGCCACATAGTAAATATATTTAAAGTTATGGGAGTTAGCAACATGAAAAAAGCCACATGTGATAAACCCACAGCTAACATCATCCTCAACAGGAAGAACGGAGAGCTTTTCCCCTATAATCAGCAACAAGACAAGGAAATTCACACTCACCACTTTTATTCAACATAGTACTGGAAGTCCTAGCCACAGCAGTTAAGACAAGAAAAAGGAATAAAAGGCATCCAAACTGGTAAGGAAGATGTAAAATTTTCACTATTGTAGATGACATGATACTATATATAGAAAGCTCTGAAGAAGGGGCACCTAGGTGGCTCAGTAGGTTAAGCCTCTGCCTTCGGCTAGGGTCATAATCTCAGGGTCCTGGGGTCAGGCCCTGCATCAGGCTCTCTGCTCAGAGGGGAGCCTGCTTCTCTGTCAAATAAATAAATAAAATCTTAAAAAAAAAAAAAAAAGAAAAGAAAAGAAAACCCTGAAGACTACCAAAAAACTATTAGAACTGATAAACAAATTCAGTCAGATCTCAGGAAATAAAATCAATTTACAGAAATCTACTGCATTTCCTTTTTTTGTTTCTTTTTTAAAAAAGATTTATTCATTTATTTGTGATAGAGAGAGAGTGAGGAAAAGGGCACAAATGGGGGGAGGGGCAGAGGGAGAGAATCTTCAAGCAGACTCCCCACTGAGCAAAGAGTCTGACAGGGGGCTTGATTTTGTGACCCATGAAATCCACTGGAGCTGAAACCAAGAGTTGGACACTAAACCAAGTAAGCCACCCAGGCACCCCAATTCATTGCATTTCTATACACTAAAAATGAAGCAGTATGAAGAGAAATTAAGAGAACAGTCTCATTTGCAATTGCACCAATAATAATAAAATACCAGGGAATAAACTTAACCAAGGAAGTGAAAGGCCTATACTCTGAAAACTATGAAACACTGATGAAAGAAATTGAAGATGATGCAAATGGAAAGATAAACAATGGACTGGAAGAACAAATACTGTTAGAAGATCTATACTACCCAAAACAATCTACAGATTTAATGTAAACCCTACCAAAACACCAACAGCATTTTTCACAGAACTAGAAAAAATAATTCTAAAATTTGTACAGAAGCCCAAAAAGACCCCAAAGCAAACTTGAAAAAGAAAAACAAAGCTGGTAGTATCACAGTCCCAGATCTCAAGTTATATTACAAAGCTGTGTACTGCTAGTGATCAAGACAGTATGGTATTGGCACAAAAACATACATATAGATCAATGGAACAGGATAGAAATCTCAGGAAAAAACCCCATTGTTATAAGGTCAATCGTCAACAAAGAAGGCAAGAATATACAGTGGGAAACAATCTCTTCAACAAACAGTGCTGGGAAAACTCGACAGCAATATGCAAAAGAATGAAACTGGACCAATTTCTTATACCACACACAAACACTCAAAATGGATTAGACAGTGTTGAGATGTAAAACCATAAACATCTTAGAAGAGAGCACAGGCAATATTCTCTCTGACATCAGCCACTGCAGCATTTTTCTAGATGTATCCCCTGACGCAAGAAAAACAAAAGCAAAAACAAACTATCGGGATTACAACCAAATGGAAAGCTTCTGCAAGGCCAAGGAAACAACCAACAAAACCAAAAGAAAACCTACTGAGTGGGAGAAGATATTTGCAATGACATACCCAATAAGGGGTTACTATCCAAAATGTATGAAGAACTCATAAACCCTGACACCAAAAAAACAAATAATCCAATTTAAAAATGGGCATAAGAAAAAAAAAAAAGGGATAAGACATGAACAGACATTTCTCCAATGAAGACATAGGGATGGCCAACAGACATGTGAAAAGATGCTCAACATCATGTATCTTCAGGGAAATGCAAATCAAAACCACAATGACGTATATCTCACACCCGTCAAAATGGCTAAAATAAAAAACATGAGAAACAACAAGTGTTGACAAGGGTGTGGAGAAAAAGGAACCCTTGTGCGCTGTTGGTGGGAATGTAAACTGCTACAGCCGCTCTGGAAAACAGTATGGAAGTTCCTCAAAATATTAATAATAGGATTACCATTTGATGCAGTAATTCCACTACTGGGTATTTACCCGAAGAACATGAAAACTGTAATTCAAAAAGATATATGCACCCCTATGTTTGATGCAGTATTATTTATAATAGCCAAATTATGGAAGCAGCCCAAGAGTCCATCAGTAGATGAATGGATAAAGATGTAGTGTATACGTACGTGTGTGTACACACACACACACACACACACACACACAGAGGGATATTATTCACCCATAAAAAAGCATGAAATCTTGCCATTTGTAACAACATGGATGGATCTAGAGAGCAAAATGTTAAGTGAAATAAGTCAGAGAAAGACGAAAACCATAAGATTTCACATGTATGTGAATTTAAGAAACAACAGAAATGAACAAAGGGGTAAAAAAAAAAAAGAGAGAGAGAGACAAACCAAAAAATAGACTTTTAACTATAGAAAACAAACAGATGGTTACCAGAGGAGAGTTGGGAGGGGTGTGAAATAGGTGAAGGGGGTTAAGAGTACACTTATCTTGATGAGCACTGAACAGTAAACAGAATTATTGAATCATTATATTGTATACCTGAAACTAATGTAACACTATATAGTTAACTATACTGGAATTAAAATTTAAAAATTAAATTAAAAATAAATTATGGGAGTTAAAATCATTATACCAAGAATATAAGAATAAACATAGATGCACAATAATGTTCAGAAACTTACCCTAGTATGTAAGAATTTAACATGAGAAAGGCAACATTACAACTCAGTGCAGAGTAATTAATAGATCAAATAAATGGAATTAAAGATATTTGTATCATCTAACAAATTATAAACTTTTTAAATTCTGGTAAATTGGAGAAGAAATAGGGCTGCTCAAGTACTGCTACTAACATTATACCAGAAACTCTTCTGGAAAGCAATCTGAAAGAATCTGCCAAGAATTCTGCCATACTCTCACATGTTCTTCTTTTGCTTCTTTATTTTCCAAACTTCTTATGAAGTACTAATGTCATAATGGAAATATACTAAAATAATTTTTAAAACCTTTTACCTTATTTGACCTGATTAATTCTATGTAAGCTTATTTTGAACCACTACTTAGATCCAACAATATTTGTTAAGAACTTATGCTACAGAAAGTCGTATGTTGGGGTGCCTGGCTAGCTTAGCCAGAAGAGTATATGGCTCTTGATCTTGGGGCCACGAGTTTGAGCATCATGCTGAGTGTAGAGATTACTTAAATAACTAAAATTAAAAGAAAAAAAGTAATATATTAAATATCAGAAAGTATTTAAATTTAAGATAAAAAGATGTAGGGAAGCAAACTGTAAGAGACTCTTAATGACAGAGAAACTGCAGGTTGATGGAGGGAGGTGGGTAGGAAGTGGGCTAAAGGGTGATGGGCATTAAGGAGGGAACTGGTGATGAGCACTGGGTATTGTATGTAAATGATGAATTACTACATTCTACTGCTGAAATCAATATTACTCTGTATGTTAACTAATGAGAATTCAAATTTGAAAAATAAAAATAAAATATAATATATCGATAGAAAAAAGAATTGAAATTTAAGTATGAAATTCCCATCCTGAAGAAACTTAAAATAAGACAACCTAATCAACAAATTAACTAAGTGCCTACCAAGTGCCACTCTTCATGGATTTTATATTATTGCAGACAGGAAAAAGATTAAACAAATAATTACAGTAATGATAAATTGTAGAAAGGAAAATATAGCTAGTACTAGATCTTTTTAACAGAGGACTTAACCAAGGCTTTCCTGAGATGCTGATGCCCAGATAAAGATGAACGGAAGTAATCACTTGAGGAAGCCACTGAAAGGATTAGAACAGCGAAGTAACCTGACAAGGTCTGTGCTTGACAAAATGAATCCCACTGTTGTGGTGGGGAATGAACACAGACAGGAAGGAAATCAGTAAGGCAGGGAAAAGATTCAAGAGATTTGCAAGAAAGTCCTAAGTTACAGGGGGATTAAAAGTATACTTAAGTACCAGTGATGACGATGATGATGATGCTGCCAGCTACTACTCATCAAGTGCTAACTTTGCATTAGCACCTATTTTTTTTTAAGATTTTATTTATTTATTTATTTGAGAGAGGGAGAGAGAGAGAGAAAGAGAAAGAAAGAATGCAGGGAGAGGGGAGAAGGAGGCTCCCTGCTGAGCCAGGAGCCCAACCGGGGCTTGATCCCAGGACTCTGTGATCATGATCTGAGCTGAAGGCAAATGCTTAACCAACTGAGCCACCTACGTGCCCCGCATTAGCACCTATTCTAAGTGTAACTACCTATTATTTCATATTTGGCAAATGGGAAAAGCTAAAGCGTGGAAAGGGCAAATAACCTAAGACCATAGGGACAGTAACTGAGCCAATCTTCAAGCTCATGACTATCTGACTTCAAAGTGTCATTCTATTAAAAGTTCTACAAAAGAAGGGTATTTGGGTGGTTCTGTCGGCTGAGTGTCAGACTCTTGATGTTGACTCAAGTCATGATCTCAGGGTGGTGGGATTGAGCTCCCCAAGCAGGGAGCTCTGCAGTCAATGGGGAGTCTGCTTGAGATTCTCCCTGTGTTCCTCACCCCTACTCGTACTTGTTCTCTCTAAATCAATCTTTTTTTTTTTTTTTTTTTAAGTTCTATAAGAGAAGTTATAGCACCTCTGGGGTCATTTTCCCACTTGGAGACACCTGAACTCAATACCAAAAACTGAAACTGGTGTCCCCACTATAAGTCACCTCCAAATTAGCTTCTCCCACTTGACATTCCGACTTTATTCATCCTATTTTTCTGCCTTACTACTCCACTATTAGCTAAAATTTAAAAAGACTGATGATACCAAATGTTAACAAGGATGTAGAGCTAATAAGCTCTCCTACATGGCTGGTGCAAAATGGAAATAGCCATTCTGGAAAACAGTTTGGCAGTTTCTTAAAAGTTAAACATACACTTCCCATATGACCTAACAATTCCACTCTTATTATTTAGTCAAGAAAAATGACAACATATGTTCACACAAAGACCTGTATGCTTATGTTCAGAGCACCTTTATTCATAGCACCCAAGAACTAGAAACAACCCAATATCCATCATCCAGTGAACAGATAAACTGTGCCACATCCATTTAAAAGGATTACTACGCAGCAATACAAGGGAAGGAACTGCTGGTAACATGCAACACAAGGCTGGATTCATGCTAAGTGTAAGGGGCCAGGCACAAATGACTTTAAGATTCACATTTTTAGAAAACTCTGGAAACAGCAAAACGAAAACAAAAACCTATACAGACACAAAGGAGATCTAAGATTGCCAGGGACCAGGGGTAAAGGGAGAGAACTATTTGTAGAGAGGCAAAAGGGAACTTTATGGGAAGATGAAATCGTACTACATGTTTCTAGTCGTGGTTATACGACTGTCATTTGTCAAAATCCATAAAACTGTACAATTAAAATGAATTAATTGTATGTACTTAAATTATCTTCCATAGTTCTGATTTTTAGAACCCCTCAAAATGATTTCTACTTCAACTCTCTCCCCACAAACCTTTGTTCACGTAAACATTCACATCTAAAACTTCCTTTCCATTCCATCTGTCATTGCTATGTCAGCCATTGTTTTTCACTTAAATGCAATGAATGCCTTAATCAGCCTCTCTTCCTTCATTTATCCTAACTTATCCTGCATAATATAATCATAAAATACCAGTTCCTATCATTCCCCTGCTCAAAATGCTTCAGAAGCATCTCAACTAGAAAATAAATCCAAAACACTTAATATGGCATTAATTAAATGCCTTCTACATATTGATTTAAACTACCTTTCCAACTTTTTCTTACAATTTTCCAACTTGAACACTTTGATCCATTCAATCTCTCCGTCCATTCTCCTCCTAAACACACTTACGCTTATCTTTCCTCTGCCTTCCCCTTACTGTGAATAATTTCTTACTCCTCTTTGAATTCTCCCACCTTTCCTAGCTAGTAAGTTTTAAACCTTTTCTCCTTGATGCTTTCTACTTAAAATCAAAATGATCTTTTTCTGCTCTCCTAACATATTTTTTTTTCTAGGCATAACTAGCTGCCTGTAAGACTTACCTAGGGAAAACTAAAATGCAAACAGGTTCTCTTGGAATGGGCACAATCACACATACGCAGAAGTACAAATAACTTAATGCAAAACTAAAGAGATTCAGGAACATTTAAGTCTAGTCAAGGTGATCAGCAGTTACCACTGGAAAGTGTAGCTGCTATTAACAGTTATGAGTCCATAATCTAGTATATGCAATGAAATGGCTAATTGAGTAAATGTGAATCAATGATAGTAAACAAAATGGCTAAAGCTTCACTTAATAGTAACAGTATTACTCTCAATAATAATTCTTTCAAAAAAGGATCTTACAGGTCTAAGATCTTTACCAAGCATCCTATCAATTATAGCATCATAACAATAATGAAGGTATAAATTACATATACTATGACACATGCATTCAACGTTAATAGCCATTTAAAAATAAGGCGGAAGAGGAATATTCAATAATACAGAAGGCAACAAAAGCAGATTACCAAATGCTATGTACAGTTAGCCTAGACACAGAAAAGGTAATATTCAATAAGCATTTGACAGGGTTCAACTTAACTGGTAATTGTGGAGATGATATTAAAATAGTAAGATCTTGCTTTTTTAATTCTCATACAAACAGAAGGATCTCATTTATGAGAAACACAACATAGCAATATGTGCCTATAGATGTATATAAAATGCTCAATGAATTCTAACAAGCAGATCACATGGTTATTACCAATAGGGAAGGGGATACAATTGGAGGCAGTGGTAAAGGAAGATTTTGTCTTAATATGTATTATTTGGATTTTTTTCCCCTTTGGTTCAGGAACTGGAAACCTCCTAGACAAACTGTAAAAGAGCTGTAACACTTTGAATTCATTTTAAATAACAGGAATGTATCCATGTATTACTGGGATGTTTAAAAATAATTTTTTTAAGTTCTAGAGAGCACATCTGTAAGCATACAATCATTTTTTTTTTTTAAGATTTTATTTATTTGAAAGACAGAGATCACAAGTAGGCAGAGAGACAGGCAGAGGGAGAGGAAGGGAAGCAGGCTCCCTGCTGAGCAGAGAGCCCGATGCAGGACTTGATCCCAGGACCCTGGGATCATGACCCAAGCCGAAGGCAGAGGCTTTAACCCACTGAGCCACCCAGGCACCCCAGCATACAATCATTTTTAAAAACCCTGAAAGGATATACATCCAACCATTAATAGTGGTTAATGGCTGGCAATGGGATTACAGATTAGGTGATTTTTATTTCCTTCCATTTATCTGTATTTATATATTCTTTTATATTGAACAAAATCTTTGAAATATGTAAATCCTTACATAAATCTATCTCTAGGAAAATAAACTCCAACAGTGATTATTATCTCTGAGGACAGAACTGGTTAGCTGGGAGTTGGGAACAGGAGGGAGATTTACTTCACATCATATTCCCTCTGTACCTTTTGAGTTGTTGTTAAGTACATATCACCTATTCAAGGGTTTTATTTTCTTAGGTCTGGATCACCAAATGTTCAATACCATTCGGGTTTTTACTCCCAAATAGGTTACGCTTCCTAGACCCATGTTGGGGATTTACTAGTCCCTACTCCAAATTAGGTTCTGCTTCCTAGTCCAATGGTGGGGGAAAAAGGTTTGGACAAGCTGTACTTGACACACTCATTCCTGAGTAGCTCGTTCTTAATTTCCTCCCCAAGAGCCAGGGTTAAATAGCCTTTCCTCTACCTATCAATGGCTTTCTGCCAAAGCATTTACTGTCAGGCACATTACAGTCCCTTCCTTCATCAGAGAGGCCAGCAGAGTAGAGTTTTCTGGCCTCAATTTACTTCTCCTCATCTCCTGGCCATCTTGAAAACACTTCTGCCTTGGCTTGCTCTTTTTGCCGCACCTCCTTTTTTCTATTCTCCACTCTCTAGCTCCCCAATTATGCTCAAGTCCAGTGATATGCAAATGGTATGAACTGGAACCAGACGCTGGAGAGTTGCCCAAAAGACTATTCACAAATATTAAAATTTCACCTAAAGGAACTCAAGATGGACTGGCAAAGGATCGTATTATAGTGTCCTCCCCACTAGGCCTGTTTTGGACTGGTCTCTTTTCCAGCAGCCTTAGCAAGGAGACTGCCTGCAGTAGAATCACAGTCTTTTTTTTTTTTTTTTTTTTTTAAAGATTTTATTTATTTATTCGACAGAGAGAAATCACAAGCAGGCAGAGAGGCAGGCAGAGAGAGAGAGGAGGAAGCAGGCTCCCCGCCGAGCAGAGAGCCCGATGCGGGACTTGATCCCAGGACCCCGAGATCATGACCTGAGCAGAAGGCAGCGGCCTAACCACTGAGCCACCCAGGCGCCCAGAATCACAGTCTTAACTTGATAAATTCCCTGGACCAATGCAGTTGTTGATGTTCCACAGTTTACATGATAAATGCCTCTGATAAAAACACAAAGCTTATTTTCCAAATTAAAAAAGAAAACCTTGAGTTTTGCTACACCTAAAACAACCCCCTTTAAATCTATTCCCCTAGGGTACTGGTTTACTATGACTCAAAAGAAAATGACTTACTGACTCATTAGTACCTGTTTAACCTGATAATCAGTGTTTCAAGCCAATGCTGCCTGATTGCACTATAACACTAGCTGGAAAACAAACAAGGGGCACCTTAGTGGTTCAATCAGTCGGACATCCGACTCTTGATTTAGGCTCAGGTCAAGATTTCATGGGTTGTTAGACTGAGCCCCATGCTCATTGGAGTCCACTTGAATATTCTTTCCTTTTCCCCACTCACTGCTCTCTCTCTCTCTAAAATAAATAAATAATCTAGAAAGGAAGAAAAGAGAGAAGGAGAGAAAGAAAAACAAGATGTTCCTAGTATAGGACACCCCCTCCCCCAGCAGATGCCTCCAGGTAATAAGAAACCTAACTAATAAGCAATGTTCATTGATCACCTATGGAAGACAGGGGAAACATGATACTGAATGCTAAGACTCCAGTCCTATAACTGAGAAGAAAACATCTCCTGGTCATCAAGATTCCTTATTTGTCCCAGCCCAGTGACAACCTTATCCTCCACTTCCGTTGATTTCCTTAACCTACCGATGGAAAAGAGGACAAATTTAAGTCAGTGAAAAGAGCGCCAAGAGCTGACTTAACAGCACAGATAAAGAATAAACAGATTTCTTTAATCACCCGTTAGGATACAGGGCCTTCCTTCCAAATACTCTAAAACTGCTGATTCTCGATTGTTCCTAATGGATTTAAGGAAGTTGAAGAGAATTTATTCAACTCAAAGAGGGCAAGGAACTGAAAGGGCATGTCATGGCAAGCGATTACAACTGATAACTGCAAAAGAGAAAGCTATTACTTAAGAATTTTCCCCTGTACTGTATTTAAGAACCCCCTAACCTCAGTTTGTTTGAAAAGGTCATGATGTTTTTGCTGAATGTGTAGTATCACTCTATATATAGTAATGTAGTTGCCCTATAAAAGCTAAGTACACTGGTACTTGTGCTTCATTAAGTAGAATTTACTTTGTGGGGGTGTTAACAACTATTTATCCAACCTGTTTTACTCGAAGTCCTACCATGTTGATCTTTATGGACCAGACCTAACGTAAGGCCAAAACATACAGAGGAAAACCAGCCAAGGAAGTTCCCAAGGAAGCACTAACCCCTCACCAACTGTAGATGATCATCTAATATAAATAACCAGAGAATTCTTAAACCTCCCAGGAAGATCGCATAAATGTTTTCTCACATCCACTTGTGTCAGTCTCATATTTGAGGACACTTTTTAAACAACCCAGAATTATTTCAAGTGTAAAAGCATATTTCCTTTCCACTCAATTGAGTAGTATTTACTTTGAAGAAGTCACTCATTGGAAATTATCAGTTATTCCAAATATTGCTATTTTCTTATTGCAATATTATTTATAATGACCAAATTATGGAAGAAACCCAAGTGTCCATCAGTAGATGAATGAATAAAGATGATGTGGTGTATGTACACACACACACACACACACACACACACACAGAGGAATATTACTTAGCCATAAAAAAAGAATGAAATCTTGCCATTTGGGACAACATGGATGGATCTAGAGGACATAAAGTCAGTTAGAGAAAGACAAATACTGTATGATTTCACTATATGTGCAATTTAAGAAACAAAAGAAATGAACAAAGGAAAAAAGAGGCAAACCAAGAGATTCTTAAGCATAAAGGAACAAACTAATGATTACCAGAGCAGAGGTGGGGGTGGAGGGAAGATGGGTGAAACAGGTGAAGGGGATTAAGAGCATACTTATCAAAATGAGCACCTAGTAAAGTACAGAATTGTTGAATCACATTTTGTGCATCTGAAACTAACATAACACTGTCTGTTAATTATACTGGAAATAAAATCAAATTTAAAAATATTGCCATTCTTTAAAACATTATCAGGACAAAAATCAATTTTAAAAGCCGAAAAACAAGAAAATCGACGTTTTATAAATATACTTTGTTTCTGATTTAAAACAGTAATAACTCCATTTGAACTGCTTTATTTAGAAGACTGCTCAGAATTACTTTATACCATCAAATATACCTTTTACCCTCTCTTTTTAAATAAATATGAAGCTATTAGGGCTCTAAGAGTTTAAAATCACATAGAATTAAGCATTAAATGTGGTATTCAAAGTCTATATGGTAAAGTAAGTGAATTTTAAAGTCATAATATGATTTCAGAAATGCTAATAAATGCTTGGCAGAACACATGTCTTCCTATACCATAGGTCATTCAGATTCAAACAGTCTTAGCTGAGCCACTGCTAGGCACCAGATACTACGCTAAGCACTTTCATTGAGATTACTGAATTTAAATCCAATTCCAGAATAGCATGAGGTTTCAAGATGGCTGGGCAACAGTGAGAAAAATCAGTAAAAAAAAAAATCTTCCACCCACCACAGGTTACCCTATGCCCTAGAAGGCTGAGAACAAGTGCGAACAGCTTTTGTTACACTGAGCTATGGTGTATACGGCTTCAGAAAAAGGGTACACAACCTAGAAATCACCTAAAAACTGAGCTGAAAATTCAGGCTATCCAGGAAAGTAGAATATTTAGCCTAAACATTTGGAGCCTTAAAATTGCCAATGAGGAAAAGAACACAAGCTTCTACAAACTGTATCCTGCTTCCTTTCTACAGTAACCAACAAGAACAATTTGGAGCCTATGGAGAAGTGTCCAAAGTTGGACTTAGTTCTGTAATAAGATTTATGTACCCAAACCAATTTAGTATGCTCCAGGTAAAATTAAGTACCAAATAGTTACACTGCTCTTTTCCCAAGAAAAAATGTAGCAACTGATGGTGAACATGCACTGTCACATTACCTGAACAGTAACATAAGAGGAAACAAGGCATAGGCAATAAAAACAGGACAGGATAGAGGGGAGAAAAAAACAAAAACAAAAACAAAAAAACCCCATTCGATACAGGGTGTTATTTTTAATAATTTCTATTACTGCATTTCAACTACCAGGACTGTCTCAATCCTTCTCCCCCATGCAATTGCTGCAAGAGAAAGGACATGTCCTAAGCTCCACGGTTCTCCTTCCTTCTCCGCAAGTGGAGGCTGTTCCACTTCACACATCTCCTCTCCAGCACAAGCAATGGCTACACATACTTGAGACCACAAGAAGCCCATAAACTGGCCTCCCAGCCCTCTAACAAACCACTCAATTCATTGCTAACATCACTTATAGACCCAGGCTCCCCTCACTGCACCGTATCTGTCCCCGTATCTGGAAACCCCCAATGGAGTTTAACTTGCTCAGTTCTCTGAAACTTCCTGAAAATGCATTCTTCTCCACATTGGAAATGGCATGCCCTCCCACTTGTACCAACCACCCTGCTCACAGAAGAGAACGGCACAGGGAGGAGTCAAGATGACGGAGAAGTAGCAGGCTGAGACTACATCAGGTAGCAGGAGATCAGCTAGATAGCTTATCAAACCATTGCAAACACCTACAAATTCAACGGGAGATCAAAGAGAAGAAGAACAGCAATTCTAGAAACAGAAAATTGACCACTTTCTGAAAGGTAGGACTGGCGGAGAAGTGAATCCAAAGCGAGGGGAAGATAGACCACAGGGGGAGGGGCCGGCTCCCAACAAACGGCAGAGCAATGGAGCACAAAATCCAGACTTTCAAAAGTCTGCTCCACTGAGGGACATCGCTCCAGAGGCTAAACAGAGGTGAAGCCCACGTGGGGCGAGCGTGGCCCTAGGTCCCGCAGGGTCACAGAAAGATTGGGGGTGTCTGAGTGTCGCAGGGGTCGCAAGTATTAGAGTGGGGAAGCCGGCTACAGAAACAGAGCCGAGAAGTAAGCTCTCAGCTCGGGGTTACCTTGAACCAGTCGCAGGCTGGGTGAGCTCAGAGTGCGGCTAGAAGCCAGGGAGACGGGAGTGATTGGGCTCTTTTCTCTGAGGGTGCACTGAGGAGTGGGGACCCGAGCTCTCGGCCCCTCTAGGCCAGAGAATGGGAAGCAGCCATTTTCATTCCCGTCCTCCTGAACTCTACAGAAAGTGTTCAGGGAACAAAAGCTCCCGAAAGCGAACACAAGCAGATTAATTAGCCAGGCCCCTGGTAAGGGCGGTGCAATTCCGCCTGGCGCAAAGACACTTGAGAATCACTACAACAGGTCCCTCCCCCAGAAGATCAACAAGAAATCCACCCAAGATAAAGTTCACCTACCAAGGAGAGCAGCAGAATTCCAATGGAGGAGAAAACAAAGCACAGAACTCCTGGCTTTCTCCCCATGATTCTTTAGTCTTGTGGTTAATTTAATTATTTTAATTTTTTTTCTTCTGCTTAATTTTTTAAAACTTATACCCTTTTCTTTTTTAACGTTTTTAAACTAATTTATCTAATATGTATATATTTTTTTCTTTTTTATATTTTTTTATCTGTTTCCTTTTTAAAATTTTTTTTTCTCCCCCTGAACTTCTTTTTATCCCCTTTCTCCCTCCCACGATTTGGGGTCTCTTCTGATTTGGTTAAAGCGCATTTTCCTGGGGTCTTTGCCATCCTTTCAGTATTTTATTTGCACCGTCATATATTCTTATCTGGACAAAATGACGAGGCAGAAAAACTCACCACAAAAATAATAACAAGAGGCAGTACCAAAGGCTAGGGACCTAATCAATACAGACATTGGTAATATGTCAGATATGGAGTTCAGAATGATGATTCTCAAGGTTCTAGCAGGGCTTGAAAAAGGCATGGAAGATATTAGAGAAACCCTCTCTGGAGAGTTAAAAGCCCTTTCTGGAGGAATAAAAGAACTAAAATCTAACCAAGTTGAAACAAGAAAGTTATTAATGAGGTGCAATAAAATATGGAGGCTCTTACTGCTAGGATAAATGAGGCAGAAGAAAGAATTAGTGATATAGAAGACCAAATGACAGAGAATAAAGAAGCTGAGCAAAAGAGGGACAAACAGCTACTGGACCAAGAGGGGAGAATTCGAGAGATAAGTGACACCATAAGACGAAACAACATTAGAATAATTGGGATTCTAGAAGAACAAGAAAGAGGGGAGCAGAAGGTATATTGGAAAGAATTATTGGAGAGAATTTCCCTAATATGGCAAAGGGAACAAGCATCAAAATCCAGAGGTGCAGAGAACCCCCCTCAAAATCAACAAGAATAGGTCCACACTCTGTCACCTAATAGTAAAATTTACAAGTCTTAGCAACAAAGAGAAAATCCTGAAAGCAGCCTGGGAAAAGAAGTCTGTAACATACAATGGTAAAAATATTAGATTGGCAGCGGACTTATCCACAGAGACCTGGCAGGCCAGAAAGAACTGGCAAGATACATTCAGAGCACTAAACGAGAAAAACATGCAGCCAAGAATACTATATCCAACTGGGCTATCACTATCATTGAAAATAGAAGGAGAGATAAAAAGCTTCCAGGACAAACAAAAACTGAAAGAATTTGCAAACACCAAACCAGCTCTACAGGAAATATTGGAAGGGGTCCTCTAAGCAAAGAGAGAGCCTGAAAGTAGTAGATCAGAAAGGAACAGAGACAATATACAGTAACATTCACCTTACAGGCAATACAATGGCACTAAATTCCTATCTCTCAATAGTTACCCTGAATGTTAATGGGCTAAAGGCTCCAATCAAAAGACACAGGGTATCAGAATGGATAAAAAAACAAAACCCATCTATATGTTGCCTACAAGAAATTCATTTTAGACCCAAAGACACCTCCAGATTTAAAGTGAGGGAGTGGAAAACAATTTACCATGCTGATGGACATGAGAAGAAAGCTGGGGTGGTAATCCTTATACCAGATCAATTAGATTTTAAGCCAAAGACTATAATAAGAGATGAGGAAGGACACTATATCATATTCAAAGGGTCTGTCCAACAAGAAGATCTAACAATTTTAAATATCTATGCCCCTAACATGGGAGCAGACAACTATATAAACCAATTAATAACAAAATCAAAGAAATACATCGATAATAATACACTAATAGTCGGGGATTTTAACACTCCCCTCACTGAAATGGACAGATCATCCAAGCAAAAGATCAACAAGGAAATAAAGGCTTTAAATGACACACTGGACCAGATGAACATCACAGATATATTCAGAACATTTCATCCCAAAGCAACAGA
>NC_081560.1:14403790-14477943 GCF_022355385.1 Mustela nigripes
TGGATGATCTGTCCATTTCAGTGAGGGGAGTGTTAAAATCCCCTCACTGAAATGGACAGATCATCCAAGCAAAAGATCAACAAGGAAATAAAGGCTTTAAATGACACACTGGACCAGATGAACATCACAGATATATTCAGAACATTTCATCCCAAAGCAACAGAATACACATTCTTCTCTAGTGCACATGGAACATTCTCCAGAATAGATCACATCCTGGGTCCTAAATCAGGTCTCAACTGGTATCAAAAGCTTGGGATCATACCCTGCATATTTTCAGACCACAATTATCTGAAGCTAGAACTTAATCACAAGAAGAAATTTGGAAAGAACCCAAATACATGGAGACTAAACAGCATCCTTCTAAAGAATGAATGAGTCACCAAGGAAATTAAAGAAGAATTGAAAAAATTCATGGAAACAAATGATAATGAAAACACAACGGTTCAAAATCTGTGGGACACAGCAAAGGCAGTCCTGGGAGGAAAATATATAGCGGTACAAGCCTTTCTCAAGAAACAAGAAAGTGTCAAATACAGAACCTAACCCTACACCTAAAGGAGCTGGAGAAAGAACAAGAAAGAAACCCTAAACCCAGCAGGAGAAGAGAAATAATAAAGATCAGAGCAGAAATCAATGAAATAGAAACCAAAAAAACAATAGAACAAATCAATGAAACTAGGAGCTGGTTCTTTGAAAGAATTGCTAAGATTGATAAACCCCTGGCCAGACTTATCAAAAAGAAAAGAGAAAGGACCCAAATAAATAAAATCATGAATGAAAGAGGAAAGACCACAACAAACACCAAAGAAATACAAACAACTATAAGAACATACTATGAGCAACTCTATGCAAACAAATTAGACAGTCTGGAAGAAATGGATGCATTCCTAGAGACATATAAACTACTACAACTGAACTAGGAAGAAACAGAAAACCTGAACAGACCCTCACCAGTAAGGAGATTGAAACAGTCATCAAAAATCTCCAAACAAACAAAAGCCCAGGGCCAGACGGTTTCCCGGGGGAATTCTACCAAACATTTAAAGAAGAACTAATTCCTATTCTCCTGAAACTGTTCCAAAAAATAGAAATGGAAGGAAAACTTCCAAACTCATTTTATGAAGCCAGCATCACCTTGATCCCAAAACCAGACAAGGATCCCATCAAAAAAGTACAGACCAATATCCTTAATGAACACAGATGCGAAAATTCTCACCAAAATACTAGCCAATAGGATTCAACAGTACATTAAAAGTATTATTCACCATGACCAAGTGGGATTTATTCAGGTCTGCAAGGTTGGTTCAACATCTGCAAATCAATCAATGTGATACAACACATTAATAAAAGAAAGAACAAGGACCATATGATACTCTCAATAGATGCTGAAAAAGCATTTGACAAAGTACAGCATCCCTTCCTGATCAAAACTCTTCAAAGTGTAGGGATAGAAGGCACATATTATCAAATAGAAGGCACAATATTATCAAAGCCATCTATGAAAAACTGCAAATATCATTCGCAATGGAGGAAAAGCTGAAAGCTTTTCCGCTAAGGTCAGGAACGCGGCAGGGATGTCCATTATCACCACTGCTATTCAACATAGTACTAGAAGTCCTAGCCTCAGCAATCAGACAATCACAAAAGGAAATTAAAAGCATCCAAATCGGCAAAGAAGAAGTCAAACTATCACTCTTCGCAGATGATATGATACTGCATGTGGAAAACCCAAAAGACTCCACTCCAAAACTGCTAGAACTTGTACAGGAATTTAGTAAAGTGGCAGGATATAAAATCAATGCATAGAAATCAGTTGCATTTCTCTACACCACCAACAAGACAGAAGAAAGAGAAATTAAGGAGTCAATCCCATTTACAACTGCACCCAAAACTATGAGATACCTAGGAATAAACCTAACCAAAGAGGCTAAGAATCTATACTCAGAAAACTATAAAGTACTCATGAAAGAAACAGAGGAAGACAAAAAGAAATGGAAAAATGTTCCATGCTCCTGGATTGGAAGAACAAATATTGTGAAAATGTCTATGCTACCTAAAGCAATCTACACATTTAATGCAATCCCTATCAAAATCCCACCCATTTTTTTCAAAGAAATGGAACAAATAATCCTAAAATTTATATGGAACCAGAAAAGACCTCAAATAGACAAAGGAATATTGAAAAAGAAAGCCAAAGTTGGTGGCATCATAATTCCAGACTTCAAGCTCTATTACAAAGCTGTCATCATCAAGACAGCATGGTACTGGCACAAAAACAGACACATAGATCAATGGAACAGAATAGAGCCCAGAAATAGACCCTCAACTCTATGGTCAACTAATCTTCGACAAATCAGGAAAGAATGTCCAATGGAAAAAAGACAGCCTCTTCAATAAATGGTGTTGGGAAAATTGGACAGCCACATGCAGAAAAATGAAATTGGACCATTTCCTTACACCACACACAAAAATAGACTCAAAATAGATGAAGAACCTCAATGTGAGAAAGGAATCCATCAAAATCCTTGAGGAGAACACAGGCAGCAGCCTCTTCGACCTCAGCCGCAGCAGTGCCTTCCTAGGACACCGCCAAAGGCAACAGAAGCAAGGGCAAAAATGAACTATTGGGATTTCATCAAGATCAAAAGCTTTTGCACAGCAGAGGAAACAGTTAACAAAACTAAAATAAAACTGACAGAATGGGAGAACATATTTGCAAACGAAATATCAGATAAAGGGCTAGTGTCCAAAATCTGTAACAAACTTAGCAAACTCAACACCCAAAGAACAAATAATCCAATTAAGAAATGGGCAGAAAACATGAACAGACATTTCTGCAAAGACGACATCCAAATGGCCAACAGACACATGAAAAAGTGCTCCACATCCACTCGGCATCAGGGAAATACAAATCAAAACCACAATAAGATACCACCTCACACCAGTCAGCATGGCTAAAATTAACAAGTCAAGAAATGACAGATGCTGGCGAGGATGTGGAGAAAGGGGAACCTTCCTACACTGTTGGTGGGAATGCAAGCTGGTGCAACCACTCTGGAAAACAGCATGGAGGTTCCTCAGAAAAAAAAAAAAAAACCAACACAAAAAAAAACTACCCTAGGACCCAGCAATTGCACTACTGGGTATTTACCCTAAAGATACAAACATAGTGATTCTAAGGGGCACGTGCACCCAAATGTTTATAGCGGCAATGTCCACAATAGCCAAACTACGGAAAGAACCTAGATGTCCATCAACAGATGAATGGATAAAGAAGATGTGGTATATATATACAATGGAATACTATGCAGCCATAAAAAGAAATTAAATCTTGCCATTTACGATGACGTGGATGGAACTAGAAGGTATCATGCTTAGTGAAATAAGTCAATCGGAGAAGGACAACTATCACATGATCTCCCTGATATGAGGAAGTGGAGATGCAACGTGGGGGGTTAGGGGGTAGGAGAAGAATAAATGAAACAAGATGGGATAGGGAGGGAGACAAACCATAAATGACTCTTAATCTCAGAAAACAAACTGAGGGTTGCTGGGGGGGAGGGGGGAAGGAGGGGTGGGGTTAGAGACATTGGGGAGGGTATGTGCTATGGTGAGTGCTGTGCAGTGTGTAAACCTGGCAATTCACAGACCTGTACCCCTGGGGCTAAAAATACATTACATGTTTATTAAATAAATAAATAAATATTAATTTAAAAAAAGAGAGAGAGAGACAGAGAATGGCACAGATGGACTGATGAGTTAAATAAGAAAAAAAATAGTGAAGCAAGTATACCAATGTCTCCAACTAGACCTTGAGAGCTGGATGTGACTCCCTAGAAGCCAACATTTCAAAGTAAGAAAAGAAGAAAATCCATATTTCAGCCTTCTTTTGAGAAATGTAAAGATTTGGCAACCCTAGCCCGGTCCCTCAGAAGTGACAAAGGCTGGAGCTGGGCAGCAGCTGTCCCCTAGTTCAAATAAATCCCCAACTTTACTGTTCAACTGGCCTGCTTCACTGGTAGTTTGGTGGGCATCTTGGGGTCATTTGACTTTGCTACTCCTGAACTAGAGAACACTAAAGGGAACTATTAGACAGTAAAGTATCGTCAATAAAGATCGTCAGTGATTATTTACGAGTGATCTTTTGTGAGAGCCTAGCACTGGACAAAGTGTACTCTCCCACATCACTTTTGGCCCAACGAGTTTCTTAAAGGATTCCAAGTAATTTACTGTGGTCTTTAAGAAGACCCTAATAATTAAGAAGAACCTGTAAATAGTGATTGAAGGACTAAAAAAAAAAAAAGGCCATTTGGAACAGAATGCCTGAACTAAACTAAAAGATCAAAATTAAAGGGGTGGTCAATTAATAGAGGTTAAAAAAATCCCATACATGTTTATGTTAAAAAGAATTTATGACGGGCGCCTGGGTGGCTCAGTGGGTTAAAGCCTCTGCCTTCAGCTCAGGTCATGATCCTAGGGTCCTGGGATCAAGCCCCGCATCGGGCTCTCTCCTTGGCAGGGAGCCTGCTTCTCACTCTCTCTCTGCCTGCCTCTCTGCCTACTTGTGATCTGTCAGTCGAATAAATAAATAAAATCTTTAAAAAAAAAAAAAAGAATTTATGACATGTATAGAATACAAGCAGTTCTCTACAAGAGTAATATGTTTAAATAAACAGTATTTCATATTCAGATAGCACTTTAAATATTTCCGACATTAAAAATCTATTTTTTCATCTGATGTTGACAAAACCCCTGTGCTATAAATATAAAGTTGGCTAAGTAGATAGTGTTCTCCCCTCAGATACCAAAGCATAAAAAAGCCAAGAGCCTGTACTAAGGTCACCCAGCTAGTTAATATGGCAAAGACAGGATTAGAATCCAGCTATGTTAACTCATAATCCTGTGCTCCTTCCACTACAATACATTGTTGCTGCCTCTTATCCACTGGATAGCCTACAAAGGGTAGAAAAACTATTCCAGGGATTACAGAGAAATGTGGTTCCACAGGAGATTGGAAGAATCCATTCAACGATTCTGCACCAAAGTCTCCAAAATTCCTTCAAATTTCAAGACTCAACTGGCCCTTCTATGCACTTTCAAATCCCCAGAGTCTTTCAATTCCATAGACACTGCTTGGTACTACATTTGTGAGTCATATGTATGTCTCATTTTCCCAATTAATTGGAAAGTTCCAGGAGAGAGCGACTATCATGCCCCTTTGTGTGTCCAATGTAAATGCTCAAAATCTTTTTTTATACACAAAACTTAACCAAAAACTGCACCTCTTGTTCTAAGAAACAATGACTTAGAAGCAACCTTAAGTGATTTTCAGAAATAATGATAAGAACATCTAAAGTATAATATGAAGGAAACAAAAGCAAGAGGAAAAGGTGGCTAGTTTTATGTTTTATAAGTCTCCAAGAATGAAGTCCTCTTTTTATCACTGCCAAAAAAAAAATTTCTAAGGGAAATGTAACCTTGGTGCGTTAACATTTTGCAAGATTTTTTTTTTTTTTTAAGATTTTATTTATTTATCGGGGGCGGGGGAGAGAGCGAGCACAGGCAGACAGAATGGCAGGCAGAGGCAGAAGCAGGCTCCCTGCTGAGCAAGGAGCCCAATGTGGGACTCGATCCCAGGACGCTGGGATCATGACCTGAGCCGAAGGCAGCTGCTTAACCAACTGAGCCACCCAGGCATCCCACATTTTGCAAGATTTTAAATGCAGCATTTAAAAGCCTATTTACTTAAAATATAAATATACATATAATATATGCATAAATATAAATAAACATATAGAACACCAAAAAACCCTTAGTTGTTTAGGAGTTGTCTTTTGTGACACCCCAGAGCCTAGAGCTGGATGAAGCATCATCTGTCTCCCAGTCACTTTTAGCTGGATGGCCTTCTTACAAGGGTCCAAATCATTTGTTACATATAATGCCTATAATTGTTATAATATACACACTTAATGCCTATAATACTCATGGCATATAAAGACTTCATGACACAGGACATCTAAAATCTCTGCTTAGAATGGAAATAAGAGAGTAGCCAAAATAAAAATCTACAGAAGAATTACAGCCCATTAATTTAAATTATAACAAGAACAACACCTTTCCCTGCACAATGGCAGTGCCTGGAGATATCCCAGTTATTTGGAGCTCCATTTTACACATCAACCAACTTCTTCAGAACATTGGTTTTTCCATGCCAAGAATGATTCCAGGGCTCCCCAAGATGATTTAATGCTAACTCTGAGGCAGTAGATCACATACTGAATCACATTACTTATAGGATCATATGATAGGAATTTTTCCATTTGCAAAGGGCAATCCTAATCCTTAGTTTTAAAACCTATAGAAAAATAAGCACTCTGATGCACTGCGGGAGGGAATGGAAACTGGTGACTTAGGAACTGGTAATTTGGCAAAATATAACCAAACTAAATAAACTAAATAAATGCATAAATATTTTGACCTAAAAATTCCACTTCTAGGAATCTGTCCAAGAGATAAACTTGCAAATATGTGAAATGCCATGCTACTAAGTAATTTACTGTGGCACTACTTATAAAAGCCAATTTTTAGAAACTTGGATCATCTGGGGACTGGTTAAATAAAATGTGGTATGTCCATATTATGGAATACCATGAAGCCCTAAAAAGAGAGAGAGAGAGAGATAAGAAAGCTCTCTTTGTACTGATATGAAAAAATCTCCAAGTTATAGTAACAGAAAAAAAGCAAAGACCAGAACTGCATCTTCTGTAATGTGTAAAGAGATATGGGGGTTGGGTTAATACACGTATACACAGAGATATACATAGATATACCTAAACATTTCTAAAAGGATCCCCAAAACATTACATGCCTCTAGGAAGTGAGATTATGTGGGTGAACAACAGAATGAAAGATTTTTCCCTCTCTAATTTTTGAGTTCTGAACCACGAAAATATATTGCCTGCTTAAAACATTAAATTTAACCAATGTATTTATTAACTTATATAAAAAAGCTATAGGGGTGCCTGGGTGGCTCAGTTAATAGAACATGTGACTCTTCATCTTGGGCTCATAAGTTCAAACCCCACACTGGGTGTACAGATTACTTAAAAACAAATATCTTAAAAAAGAAAAAGCCGGGTGGGGCACCTGGGTGGCTCAGTGGGTTAAAGCCTCTGCCTTCGGCTCAGGTCATGATCTCAGGGTCCTGGGATTGAGCCCCATATTGGGCTCTCTGCTTGGCGGGGAGCCTGCTTCCCTCTCTCTCTGCCTGCCTCTCTGCCTACTTGTGATCTCTCTCTCTCTCTGTCAAAAAAATAAAGTCCTTAAAAAAAAAGTAAAAGCCATAGTACGTTAGGATTTAGAACTTGCAAAACATTTTATTGTAATTAAACACTACAATTTAAGTAACAACTTTTGCTACTCTTTCCATCAAAACACCCACCAATCCATCCCTAAAATTTTTATATAGTCACAGAATATAAAGGCAGAAGGAAACTTGAAACATTTTCAAAAAAAGAAAACTGGGGCCCAAAAAGGTTAAATAACTTTACCAAAGAACAATTTGTAGATGGCAAAGTATGGCCTACAACCTGACCTCCATTCCAAAGTATTCTCATACATTTCCCCGACCCCAAACAGATTCATTAGCACCAGGAGCCAACACCTATCAACCAAGATCCCAGTTGCACAGGGAAGATAACAAGAATGACAGGGCTAGTGTGAGCTGACCTCCTATCTCTGTGAGATACTCCGCATTACTCAGACAGGAAGCAGAAGTTGTCTTTCTTTTCATGAGCTGTATTTTAGTAAAGTGCCACGGAATAAAGCCATAGGATAAAGATGGGGAAAGAGGGAGCTTTCCTATAAACTCAATTATGCTAGAAAATGTGAGAAAAATGTTAAGCAACTTCACAATCAGGTAATTAGAATTCACTTTTGTATTAAAACAAGTATCAATCTACTTATGGTATAGGGTATAAAATGTACATGAATGTTTAAGGTAAACAAGATACTTTCAAAGAAATTTCATGCTGCTGCGGATTGATTCCGATCCCAGAATGTGTATGCTAGAAATATACATGTTCATTTTCTTAAACTCAAAAGAGGCAGGAAGGCTTAAGAAATACTACATCAAAGGAATTAAAGCAGCCTTCTCAAAGGCAGAAAAGGCAAAGGATTAGAGGCAGACAGACCTGGCTATGCAGCCTGGTTCTTGCCACTGTGTGACCTTGAGCTCAGAGCCTCAGTTTCTTCATTTGTAAAATGTGGTCAGTATTACTATGTAGTTTTAGGAAGGAAGGATGGAAGATAACATATGTTAAGCAAGCTTCCTGGGCTCTAGAAGGGGTACAATAAATGACGGTTACTATTTTAGCCACCACAAACCTATCAAAATCTTTGTCTAACCATTTATTTGGGTTCAATTTATGAGAGCAAAACAAGGTGGGCAATGGATATTATAAGCCTTCCCAACCAGTCACCAAGAGGGGGGGAAAACAAAAATCAGTAAGGTAAAATTATCTAAATGAAGAATATATTATACTCACATATTTCATTTCAAACTTCTTAGCCAACATTTCCACTTCTTGCCTCTCTTGATGCTCATCATTAAATGGGTCTTCTGTGTGAATGGGCTTCTTCTGATTCAAAGTAAATAGGAAAAGAAATGTGAGTATTAATATTACTTTAACCAGAGTTGAATGCATCCTTAAATTTAATAATTAGAGTCAAATTTTCCAAATATTAACAAATAAGTTAGTGGGCGCCTGGGTGGCTCAGTGGGTTAAAGCCTCTGCCTTCAGCTCAGGTCATGATCCTAGGGTCCTAGGATCAAGCCCCACATCAGGCTCTCTGCTCAGCAGGGAGCCTGCTTCCCCCTCTCTCTACCTGCCTCTCTGCCTACATGTGATCTCTGTCTGTCAAATAAATAAATAAAATCTAAAAAAAAAAAAAAACAACCAAATAAGTTAGACACATTAAAACTAGAAAGAAATGTTGGTTCGTAGCAAAAATACTTGCAGTTTCAATGGGTTCTTACACACTCTCAAGGTTTTCGTTGGTTCATAACTCAACAAATCAAATTGTCTCCTCCTACAAAATGATCTATGGTCACCCCATCCAAAATAAAAAGGCCAAAAATGCCCCAAGAAAAATTAGGTAAAAATGAAAATCCCACTTATAACTCTGGTTTGAGATCTTTCCCCTCAAAATAACTGCTTTGGTCAGGAAATGCTTCTCAAAGGCTCTCCAGGTTATTAACCGACATCAACCCTGAACCATATGCCCTAGCTACCACGAGGCTATCTGCAGCTGCTATAGCCTTCTGCTGAGGCCCAGCATCAACACCTCAGTCTACATCACCTCCTTTTTGTCCATCAGTATTCCTTCAGGGAGTACATACTTCTTTTAAACAAAGCTAGAAAACTGAAAGTTGCAAATAGACTACATTCCCATGGCTTCCTTCTAGCAGGGGAGAATGAAAATTTATCATAATACATGGTTTTAAAAAACCACACACACAGGTAGGATCCCACATTTACCATCTATTTACTAAAACAAACAAAAAGATAAATCACAACCTTTATTCAAGTTTACTATTTTAGCAGACACCTTTCATACACACACAGGTTTTCAATACAAAAAAAGGGAAAACAAGGAGCTGCATATGAATAAAAATGCTACCTGTGTCTAATTATGGACAACTGACTAGAAAGTTAATCTTGGCTAGGTGTTTTTATGAAGTAGCTTCTTCAAGTAATTAAAAATAAAGAATATTAAAACTGAAATACTGGGGCGCCTGGGTGGCTCAGTGGGTTAAGCCATTGCCTTCGGCTCGGGTCATGATCTCAGGGTCCTGGGATGGAGTCCCGAATCGGGCTCTCTGTTCAGCAGGGGGTCTGCTTCCTCCCCCTCTCTCTCTCTGCCTGCCTCTCTGCCTACTTGTGATCTCTCTCTGTCAAATAAATAAATAAAATCTTAAAAAAAAAAAAAACTGAAATACTGGATAAAGGTTTGGCTGAACCTGAAGAAAAAAAATGCAGAGGGGACAAAGATCGGCACACTTTGGAAATGACACACTTCATCCTGGATATGAAAGCTGAGATACAATTAGTCTAAAAATATGACAGAAAAATATGAACTGAATGAATACAAAACAATTCATCAGACCTAAAGTATTAGAATAAAGGGATACTCTTTTTTTTTTTTTTGAAGATTTTATTGATTTATTTGAGAGAGAGAGCATGAGAATGAGCATGAGAGAGGGAAGGTCAGAGGGAGAAGCAGACCCCCTGCTGAGCAGGGAGCCCGATGCAGGACTCAAGACTCCTCCTAGGACTCCAGGATCATGACCTGAGCTGAAAGCAGTTGCTCAACCAACTGAGCCACCGAGGCACCCTAAAGGGATATTCTTAAAGCTTAAAAAAATTAATCTTAGGGGTGCCTGGGTGGCTCAGTGGGTTAAGCCGCTGCCTTCGGCTCAGGTCATGATCTCAGAGTCCTGGGATCGAGTCCCGCATCGGGCTCTCTGCTCAGCAGAGAGCTTGCTTCCCTCTCTCTCTGCCTGCCTCTCCATCTACTTGTGATTTCTCTCTGTCAAATAAATAAATAAAATCTTAAAAAAAAATTAATCTTAGAATCAATGTTTTAAATTAACTACTGTAATAAGTAATGTATTTACAAAATCCTTTGTCCCAGTTGGAGTTACCCTTGGAATGAATATATATGACATGAAAAGAATAAATAAATTAGGGGGAAGAGACCGATAATGAAATAAATACTAGGCATGTTCAAGAGATCGCCTTAACTTAAGACTAAAGGACAGTGTGCAACCCCCATGCCTTGACATTATCAACTGTTACTTCATGTCACTGTGAAGTCTTATTACTGAGCTGTCCCATTTCATATGTGAAGTGTAAACACACGGACATATATTTTTTAATAACAATTACCTTAAATGTCATTATATAACATTCTGTATAGACTTTATAGAGGAATCAAGAGTAAATCTCTTACTCTTCACAGTCTATAAAAACAGAGTTAAGAAAAATGACTCACTTTTCTCTCATAGTTAAGAAATAAACTCCTACCCACAATCAAGGCTCTAAGTGAGCTTTATGTTTTCCATGTGAAAAAATAATCTGCAAATCAGTAAATATCAAAATTGCCAACTACCCATAGGCAATAACATTATTGTAATTTTGTCCTTTGATATTAACTCATTAACACCATCTTCAGATCTTTCAGATGTTATAAAAAATATGCAGTATGACAAACAATGGAATAACACAGAATTCTCGAACAGTGTAACTACACTGACACTATAATCACTTATTCTTTTTATAGTAAATGCTCAATTAATCACATTCACAAGTGGATGTTCTGGTTAACTGATTCTCTGATTTACTATGAGTCAAACAAAAATTATTTGCATATCAATTACTGCCAGAACTTATTACTAAACTGTGCTATTTCTCTTTAGCCAGAAATGGTGAACAAATTAATCTTTGAGGATAGAGAGGATGGCAGTGCCCCAGTCATCATCTTGAACTACCTCAATCAGAGCTTAGTAGCTTAGAGAGATAACAAGATTAAAAGTTTAGCTAACCTGTGTCCTTACAAACTGACAAGAATGGGTTTTGTTCTTGCCAGCATACACTTAGTTAACTGTGCTTTTCCTCATTAAAAAAATAATAAGAGTATACAAAAAATTCTGATTGCATTCAGTTAACCTGGGTTTTACTACTCATATTTATGAAGGGGGTGATTTAAATGCACCCCAATATAGATGGTATTCACATGCGACAGATTTTATACTTATACCTATCAACTAAAATCTTAATTCAGTGACAGATGGCTATTTCAAAATTCAGAATCTTTTTGCTTTCATTTTATACCATCTCCTTCTCTCCCCTTTCTACTCAAACTCTGTAACACGTTGTTCAATTACAACAACTCAAAGTTTAGACTATTTTGAAAATATTATAACATCCTTAAAAATAACTAGACTCTCCTTCAGGGGAAGAAAAACCAAATTTGGGAATTGCCACGCTGCAGATCAATTCTGTTGATCTCATTTAGCTTTTTGTTGGTTTCTACTACTAGGATTTCCTTTCATGGAAATATGACAACTTCATTTAGAGAAATATCTTCTACAATTCCTCATGTAATAAATGTTCACTGGGAGTAATCATTAGTAAATCTGGCAAAACTCGGTCGCAAAGATGCATTGTATAAACAATGGGGTTTTTTTTTGTTCAGAATACAAGTGATATATAGCTAAATATACAAGAAAATTCAACCAATATACCTCTAAGTTGATAGTATAAACAGAAAAATGAAACTGAATTATTTATCTTTCTCCTATTATATGAAACTAGTAGTTCTGATATTATCAGATTAGCAAGCAAGGGTGTCAAATTTAAGTTTTTTGCCATAATTAAAAGGTACATATCTATTCTTAATCACGACATGAATATCATAGCATTAGGAGGATAATAGAAATCTCTGTATTTCTACTGTAACTCTAATTTTAGTCCATTTTGGCAGGATCCTCCAAATTTAAACTATACAATTTTAAGAAATTTTGTTTTACTAAGAATTGGTACTTGTACAGGAAGAAGTACTAATAAAATTACGTACAAGCACTTTGTGCCTTAGCCTCCTCATCTGTAAAGTGGAGATATAATGGTTCCAATCTCAAGGAGCACTGCTGAACTAAATTATATAAGCCATACACCTTACTTAGTACTGTGTCTAGCACACACATAGGAAGAATTTAGTAGATGTTGGCTACCATAATGTACTTTTACCCAAATACGATACTTTTCATCTGTAATTTATAAAGAAAGTTAGGGAGTAAAACTGCACACTCACTTGGATTAGATCAAATCTGAAAAATGCTCCAATCTAGTATTTTCAAAATGCTTTTGGAAAAAAAACTAACATCACATTTATAAATAGTAGTGGCACTAAAGTGAGTCTGAAGGACAAAATGTTTGTGAAAATGGCCAAAATGATCTCTACCCTTAACAATTCATTGTGGCTGCAAACATATAGTAGTGATTTGGCCACACAGCAGTATTTGTAAATAATGATCAAAAGATTAATTGGCCTTGGGCGCCTGGGTGGCTCAGTGGGTTAAGCCGCTGCCTTCGGCTCAGGTCATGATCTCGGGATCCTGGGATCGAGTCCCGCATCGGGCTCTCTGCTCAGCAGGGAGCCCGCTTCCTCCTCTCTCTCTGCCTGCCTCTCTGCCTACTTGTGATCTCTCTCTGTCAAATAAATAAATAAAATCTTTAAAAAAAAAAAAAAGATTAATTGGCCTTAAAATAAACAAAATCCAGTGACTTGTTTAATATGATTATTTTTAAACTTAAGAATCATCCAAGTACAAAGATAGTTGAGAATGAAAACAAAACAAATGACTTCTGGAGTCCATTAGACCTGTGCAAGAGCAAAACCTAAGAGCGTAATCTCTAAACAACAGAGGAAACTGTTCTTTTATTAGTTACTCTATCATTTCCCTCTCTAGTTTACTTCTAAAGATCACCAAACCTACAATAAAAATTACAATTACTAACAAACCTCTCTCCTATCACTGTTGTTCACCGGTTCCACCAAAGGCATACTTATATATTTTCAACCAGTTCCTAAAAATTCAAAGCTGTGTTTCATCGGTCTCCAAAAATTACAATGGCTAGTGCAACATCCTCCAACCTAGACTTATAAACTAATGATATACACTCAAATAAGACAGTATGACAGCAGGCGCCAAATAAAACAGGAGACACCTTCCCATTCAATTACAGTAAAAACAAATTCTAGAGAAAACAAAGCTAAGTAGGTGTACCAATACCAAGATGAGAGAGAAAAATAAGTAACCAAATAACCAAGCCGCTTCTTCTTCATTCCTAGAGTGGAATCCTTAGTCTGAAAATTTTTAGATTACTTTCAAATGCACTTCTAAATTAAGAGAAATACCCTACGCTCCTAAGCACATCTCAGCGCCAAGCATAACATATAGTGATGAAGAGGAGGAGGATATGGAGGGGTTACACTATCTCCCTGCTTCGGATGGGGGGCGTGTCCCCCAAGGTTTTCTCTTCCTTTCTACTGGAACGACTGCTGGAGCTCCACAAGGAAAACCCAGCCACGTAACTTGCAGAGCCCCCAAATTCTGTGCGGGGAGCAGAAAGGTGTAAATTCGGAGGTCTCGAAAGGTGCAGAGGAAAACCGGCTCCGAGCGGCAACTGGAGCGGGCGCACGAGGCGGGGCGGGGGGGGGGGCGGGGGGTGTAGAGCCGGGTGGGAGCCTTGGCCAACCCAGGGGAGCAGGGGAAAAGCAGCACCAACCACTGGTCCACCCGTCCGGCCCCTGCCCCCTCCAGCCCACCCTCCCAGGCGACCCGAGACGCGCAAAGCCGGCGTCGGAAGGTGCGAACCACTGGGAGAAACGGACGCGTCCTGAGGCTCCCAGGGTCTGGGGGGTGAGGGAGAATCTTCTGTACCCGTTGTTCTCCGCACAGCAGCAGCTCCGGGTAACTGAACTCCACGCAGCTCTCGTCGGTGGGATCCTTGAGCACTAGCTCCAGGCGCACTGTCTCCCTCGGCGGCCTCTGCTGCGGCTCGGCCCGGGAAGCCGACTCTCGTGGCGGGGGCGGCTGCAAGTGCAGCTGAGGGAGCGGCGGCGGCGGCGGCTCGGGCCGCGGGGGCTCCCGCTGCAGCGACATGGGCGGCTCGGCGCGGCTGACCTCGCGCTGGGGGAGCGGCTTCTCCCGCGGCGGGGGCTGCGCGTCCGACCGGGGGGCAGCCTCCCGCGGGGCCGGCTGCTCCACCCGGGCCGGCTCGCGGTACGGCTGCGGCTCCAGCCGGGGGGGCTCGCGAGGGTATTCGGGCTCGCGTTCGGCCCCCGGGTAGTCGGCCTCGCGCCGCCTCACCGGTGACAGGCTAATAAACGCTACTCTGCGTGGCTCCGCCATCCCCACTGTTCTGGCCCTCTGCCTTCGCTCGAGCCGGCGCTCGGTTCTACGCCGAGTTGTCTGCCTGCCCGCCCTTCCTTTCGCTTTCCGTCGCTTTTCTTCCCTCCACCGCCCTCAGTCGTCTCTGCCGACGCCACCGTGAGTGCGGACCGTGCCCCCTTCCCCGCCACTATGTTCTGATGGGCTCCACCGCCATCGCCAGGGTCGCCGCAGCCGCCATGTTGGATCCCCCACATAAATAGAAGCAGGCCGCTGAGCGGGCGCATGCGCAGACAGGAGACGCTCGCGTCCACCGTCGTGGCTGCGGCTCAGTTTTCCTCTTTTCCTCTCAACAGTCTGGAGTCCAGACAGGTCAGCGGAAGTGACGTTGTGGCAGGGCCAGTTTCCTTGGAAACGGAGACGCCGTCTGAGCCCTTCCTAAAAGGGAGGGGTCTGGGGTTTCCCGAGCTTCCCACTAGCACCCGGAAACCGGCGACGCATGTGGGGCTCAGCTAGGAGCGAGCGTCTGGATGTGCCTGGGACTGACCTAATCATGGCGCTGGAGCTCACGCCTGCCGCCCTCGGCTCTAGAGAATCGGGGTTGTCAAGCGGGTTATGCGAGGCGGATACGGAGAAAGGGGTGACGGACGCGAGGACCCGCCGCGGTGCCTGCCCGCCCGGCGCCCCGCAGCCGGTGAAGTGTCGGGGAAAGAAAGGAAATGGCTAACTGCAGCCGGACTCGCCCTGCGGCTTCTCTCCGCAGAGCGCCGCACTGACGCCCACAGGCCTCCCGGTCCTAGCCCGGCTCCTGTTCTTCTCGCCCGGCCGCGGTGGGGACGGTGTGGGGCGCGGTCGTAAAAGGCACAATACCGGTTTGAAGTTGGGTGATTGAACGAGTACAGTAAATGAATAGTTCTGGGCTCGTCCATAAACTGCCGAAATTAGCAGAAAACGTCTCAGGAGGATTTGGTGGTACTTTAGGGAACCTACTCTATGAAAGTAGAACTTTCACGACCCATTTCGGGCTGGAGGGGAGCCTTGACGGGGGAAGCCTTGTAGGCACACCCGTGGCAAACTAATTGGAATTCAGATTTTAAAGGACCGGAGTTATTGCCCATTTTAATCCATTAAATAGAAAGCAAATTCGAGGGCCCGCGCTCTGCATCCTGAAGAGAACTCAAGCCTTCTGCTGATTTCATTAACCGGATTAACAGTGTTTAACACGTACTGAGGACTATTTGATTAGGTCAGTATGACGTCATAGACAAATTCTCAAAATTTTTTACTGTTACTTTTACTAATTGTATGAAGATACTGATGGGATGGATGTCTCCAAAGGTCCCTCCCAGCTCTAAATTGGTATCATTTTTCCTTGGCGCGCCGTTTTATCTCCCTTATCTTCTCTGCAGTTGCTTCCATTTTGCTTCTGCACTAGTGGCCTCATTTCTAGGTTGTTTTAGCAGCATTTAAGTAAACTTTCTGTCCCCATTCTCTTCCTGCCAGTCTTGCAGTGGGTCTATATTAATGCTTCTAAAACACGTTTTTTGTTTTTGTTTTAAGATTTTGTTTGAGAGGGAGGGAGACAGCGAGAGAATTTGAAGCAAACTGCACTGAGCACAGAGCTGGGGTGGGGGTGTGAAGCGGCGAGCTCAATCCCACAGTCCTGAGACCATGACCTGAGCGGAAATCAGGAGTGGGACACTTAACTGACTGAGCCACCCAGGTGTCCCTAAAACACTTTTTATCATGTCAGTATTTGTCCTAGCTGCAACTTACCTACAAAATAAATTCTGTACTTCATATAGAATGCATAGTCAGTATCACCCACAGTTTAGCTCAGACAGCAAAGAGGTGGTCTGTGGGCCAGATCCTTCTGCAGGTGTGTTACTCTTCCAAAGTCCTCTTCGAACTTCTGAAGCATTGAGTGTTTTTCTGACTTTTAAACCACAACTCACAGTGAGAGATAGATTCTACACTGAAACCCGGTATACACACACATACATGTCTTGAAATACAAGCTATACAAAACGTTCTGTGTAAAATAAAGTAAGAACAAAATTAATACAATGTAAAGGTATTTTATAATACAATTTGGAAAGCAATCTTAATATAAGTGGTACAGAAGCAAATTAGTAAAGATTTTATTTAAAGCCATGGAAGTCTCTGCCTGTTCATAGGTTTATTCCAGTCTAGAATGCATGAGGACAATGCCGCATGTACATCTGGTCTACTCTTGAGCCTGATCTTTTTTTATTTTTAAAATGGGTCAAATTGAACATCCTAGTTCACATAGGCATTGTAGATAGTAACATGAATCCACTTTCTTCTTAGCGGTAATATCTTTAATCTTAATCCAACATAATGATAGATTTCATGTATGGCAATCATTTTTCTGTGTAAATGAGGTGCTAAACCACAACAATTTATTCTCTTCATAGAACATCAACTTTAATTCAATTACTTAAGGTTTTGAAAACCAAATGAATCTTACTATGATTTTCATTTCATATTTCAAATTATCTTCTGTTTTTAGTAGTTTTCAATAATTCTTTTGTATCTCTACAATTTCCTGACCATATTTGTTGTCCTATCACTTGCAATTCTATTACAAATTTTATAAAGGTTTTTGTGCATTATATTATTATCCATTAATATAATGAATAACATATTTTATCCATTATAAACTGTACAAAGGTTTTTTTATTGACTTAAGTGCTGTTCTCTTATTGTGAATATGTTTTTCTCCATACAGAAAATAACTCCTCTATAAAATTGGCTTGCTACACATATCTGGTGTAAAAGTACAACTTGTAGTATTAGTACTCCCATCAAGTTGGACTGTAACTGCATGATAATCATTGATTCTTCTCAGTGTTCTGTGATAATTGAGTTGATACTATGCTATTGCCAGGAATCATAGCTTTGAGTTTATCAGCCTCTTTGCCACCAAAAACATATGCACCAACATATTGGAGGAAGCAGTTTCTTAGCACTTAGTGCGAATCATTTTTCTTCTGCCACAACTAAACATAAAGATTGTCTTTTTCATTAATATTTGTGAAGCAACTGAGAAATTGTGCCAGTAACTTTATGCCTTTTTCTTTAAGAACTTAGTTTAGGGACTTAAATGTTATATTTTCAAATGTCCTCTAATTTTGAAGATATTCATCTTTCCTTTGCCAGAAATGCGTTACCTTTTCCTTCTTTGAAATGTAAAGCCTATTTTCCGATTATTAAAGGAAGATTTTTTTTCTCAGTCTTTTCACTGCACTTCCAAATCTAGCAGATACACCTGAACACAGTTCCTGTATTTTTCACTTTATTATTTCTTTTCCTTCTAATAACAAAGCAACTTCTTTGGAATAATTTACACTGATTTGATTAATAAATAGAACACACACACACACACAAACACACACACCATAAGTTTAGTGCATACATACATCATAAATGATGACACGCCTTTCCCCCAAACATACTTTAAGTCCTTCATTGGAACTCAGTTGAAAAGTCTGGATTTTTCTATCAGCAATAAAGTTCCCCTGTACATAATTTCATAAATCTCAAGTAGAAGTAGTTGTGAGAAATAAAATTAGACTGTACAATGTTATCTGCCCAAAAATTCTACCCAGAAATTCCAGTATATTAGCTCTCCCTCCTGGACTTGAGCCTTGAATAAGAATTAGGGAGGTGCCCTGATACTTTCAACCCAATTAAATTCTGTTGTAGCCTATTTCATTTTTTTAAAAATGCTGCTTAGACCTTTAAAATTGATTTCAGGGGCACCTGGGTGGCTCAGTGGATTAAGCCGATGCCTTTGGCTCGGGTCATGATCTCAGTGTCCTGGGATCAAGCCCCGCATCGGGCTCTCTGCTCAGCGGGGAACCTGCTTCCCCTTCTCTCTCTGCCTGACTCTGCCTACTTGTGATCTCTCTCTCTCTGTCAAATAAATAAATAAAATATTTAAAAAAAATTTGATTTCAGCTTCTCACTGGTTGCAATCACCGGTTTGAATGGATAGCCACCATAACAGTTAGAGACTGAATAGGTGAGGAAAAATTAATTCTGTTGCTTTAGGGACTTTTTAGGGGTACAGCATATCTATCTATGCTGTACCTTGGGAATTCGAGAAATCCTAAATACTCTTGTTCAATATTAAGGGCCTTTGAGGAGGATGTGAAGAGGTCAAAGTCAACTCCTCTTGAGTGCGAAGTCAGAATATCTTTGTCTTAAATCTTAGATTTTTTAAAAAGATTTTTATTTATTTATTTATTTGTCAGAGAGAGAGAGAGAGCACAGGCAGGCAGAGTGGCAGCAGAGGCAGAGGCTCCTGCTGAGCAAGGAGCCTAATGTGGGACTCGATCCCAGGATGATGGGATCATGACCTGAGCCAAAGGCAGCTGCTTAACCAACTGAGCTACCCAGGCATCCCTTAAATTTTAGATTATCAAAGATATCTAAGATAGTCACATTATTTAACTATAATTCTATAAGATCAGCCATTTTGTTTTCTTATATAAAACATACAGCAAATATAAAACTCTGTGAGATCAAGCTGCTCCATACCCCTTTCATGAAAAATTACTATCCACATCATCTTCAGCACAACAATTTTATAATTTTACAGACTCTCAAATCTTGTGCTGAAGATTAATGTTCAACCCAGGGTATGGTAATCTTGCACCTGTGGAGACATATACTTATAGAAAAGGTAAAAAACAACCCCACTGTTTAATGCTTCTCCTTTAATGTTTTATCCTAGAGACAGAACAGCAGGGCTGTCCCCAGATTCTTGTTTCCCATCTTCCTCAAAATGAATGTAGTAAGATGGTTGCCTTTTGGAGTTGAACAATTGGAGAAAGCTTAATTGGCAATAACAGTGAAAACATAGAAAGGTAAAATGGACCACAGTTCAATGTTATGTTAATCCTTCTTATGTTAAGTCTTGTCAGAGGAAGGCACATTTGAGTCAAGACCAGAATATTTTGGGAAGATCCAAAGGAAGAATATAACAGAGAAAGAAAAGCAAGTGCAAAGTTTGTGAAGGGAACAAACTTGGTGAGTTAGAAGAAAGGTCAGAGTGAATAGGGGGACAGATAGAAGAGACAAATCTGAGAGGGAGATAGGAGTCAGCTTACATGGAATGTTGTAACCAGTTGGGATTTTATTATACTTGAAACCAGAGCCATTGGAAAATTTTAAGTAGAAGAGTAATATGATCTTAGAAAGTGGCTTGTCAACTATCTGTTGAATGCTACCAAGTCTAATATGATGAGGACAGGGAGATGATTCCCGCACTTGGCAAAACTTGGCAAAACGGGGATTATTGGTAACCTTGAGTTTGGTTTGGTTTGGTTTGGTTTGGTTTGGGCAAAGAAGATTGAATTACTCATACTTGGTTTGTGGCCCATTGTCATCATTGATGACTCTTCTCTCTCTCTCTCTCCTCTGCCCCTCTCTGAAATTTCACCTTATCATCATTCCTTATCTCCAGTGACAGAATTATAAAGTTTCATTTTTTGTTTCTATGTGACTTTGTAAATATGTGGTTTTTATATGCAAATATTTTTAATAGTAAATTTATTATTATACATCTCATTCTGTTTCTTTTTCACTCAACACTGTATTTTTAAGATCCACCCATGTTTGCTGTCTGTAATAATACACCAGTTTATAACTTTTTTTTAAAGATTTATTTATTTGAGAGAGAGAGCAGGGGGAGGGCAGAGGGAGAGAGAGTATCTCAAGCAAACTCCCTTTTAAGCACAGAGCTTAACTTGAGGGGCTCAGTCTCCTGACCCTGAGATCATGAACTCAGCTGAAATCAAGAGTTGGTTGCTCAACCAACTGAGCCATCCAGGTGCCCCACTGGTTTACAACTTTAGAGTACTAATCTATAGTAGCACGTTTTCCTATTCTCTTAATGATGAACACTCATAATACCTCTTGCTCCCTCACCCCCCACTCCACAGTGCAACTATGAACACACTCATATCCCCTTTTGGATCTGTGTGAAAATTCCTGGGAGACATATGCTCAGGTGAGAACCACTGAGTCCTAGGACACACATACACATTAAGGGACTGCTTTCTAGAATGGCTGCATGAGTCCATGTGACTTCCTATGTTATATCAGCCCTCTACTCCACCACCACCATCAAATCCAGTTTAATTTTTGCCAGTCATTATTTTTTTAAATTGTATTTATTTACTTGAGAAAAAGTGAGAGAGCACGAGCAGGTTGAGGGATAAAGGGAGAAGCAGACTCCCCACTGAGCAGGGAGCCTGATGCAGGACTGGATCCTGGGACTCCTGGACTCCGGGATCGTGACCTGAGCCCCCAAGGCAGATGCCCAACTGACTGAGCCACCCAGATGCTCCAACCAGTCATTATTATTCTGATTTGCATCCCTCTCTTGACTAAGGGAGTTGAGCATTGCTTCATATAACCTGTTTTTTAAGTTTCCTGTAAATTACCTCTTTGTAATCATTTTCCACTTGTGCATTTTCCATTTCCTGTCTCTTGAATGTACAATAATTTCAAATCAGTAAGGAAAGTAGAGTTTAAGGCGACTGGGTAGCCATCCACAGAAGAAGATAATTGTATCTCACACCTTACGAAAGGATACATTTCTAGTGAATCAAAGTTTTAAAGGTAAAAAATGAAATACTAAACACTTTAAGAAGAAATCTGCCGAGACTGAAAAAAATAATCTCATGCTAGGGAAAGTCCAAGTACGATTGATAATTTCAACTATTTAAAATAAATTGCTGCAGGACAGAAAAACAGCACTAGTCAAAAACAAATGACAAAATGGAAACAATTTTGCAACATATTTCACCCAGGGTGTATTTCCCTAATCTATAAAGAACGCCTACAGATCAAGGAGAAACAACAATAATAACCTAATAGAAAAGTGGAGAAAGATATCAACAGTTAGCTCACAGGAAAGGAAATTGAAGCAACTGTTCAGCAAATGCAATGTGCTCAACCTGACTCAACTGCTGAATCAAAGAATATGTGTCTTTTGAATTGGATAATTGCCCTCCATGGGAAGTGTCAATGTATATTCTGCTAGCAATGTATGAAGATTTTTTGTTCTTTTTTAAAGATATTTTGAGGGCGCACACATGAGTGGATGGGGAGGGGTAACTGGGAGAAAGGGAGGAAGAGCAGAGGGAGAAGGAGAAGCAGAATCCCCATGAGCAAGGAGCTGACATGGGACTTGATCCCGGGCCTCCAGGATCATAACCTGAGCCAAAGGTAATCTACTGAGCCACAAAGGCGCCCCCGTATGAGGGTTCCTATTTCCCAGTACCCTTGGCAATATGTTATCAGACTTTTTGATCTTTGTTTGCCAAGCTGATATATTTATTTTTATTCAAAGATTTTATTTATTTATTTGACAGAGATCACAAGTAGGCAGAGAGGCAGCAGAGAGAGGAGGAAGCAGTCTCCCTGCTGAGCAGAGAGCCCAATGTGGGGCTCGATCCCCGGACCCTGAGATCATGACCGAGTCTTTAAGGCAGAGGCTCTAGCCCACTGAGCTTTAACCCACTGAACCACCCAGGCGACCCTAAACAGATATATTTATTTGATTTTGGCATACATCTCCCTTATGATGAGTTAAGCCATACAATGGAATTCTTCCAAAAATCTCATTACTAAGATCTACTCTTAAGTGAGAAAGGCAATATGTAAAACAACCTTCAGTGTACTACCATTTGTGTAAAAAGAAGAACATTGTGTTAAAAGGAAGAAATAATGTATTATTTATATATACATAATATATCCCTGGGTGTATATTCACAAAACTAAAAAGCGATAGGAGTAGAGACGCTGTATGGCCAGTTTTAGAAACAGAAGAGGTTTACAGAAGCTGAAGACAGTCTGTGTGTGCCTGTTGTGATTTGAAGCCACCTCTGGTAACTAAAAATTTGCATCTTTTTTTTTTTTTTTAAAGGTTTTTTTTTTTTATTTGAGAGAGAGACAGGGAGAGAAAGCATGAGCAAGGAGAAGGTCAGAGGGAGAAGCGGACTCCCCGTGGAGCTGGGAGCCCGATGCGGGACTCGATCCCGGGACTCTGGGATCATGACCTGAGCCGAAGGCAGTCGTCCAACCAACTGAGCCACCCAGGCGTCCCAGCATCTTTTTTTAAATTAAGAAATCTTGGGGCACCTGGGTGGCTCAGTGGGTTAAACCGCTGCCTTCGGCTCAGGTCATGATCTCAGGGTCCTGGGATAGAGTCCCACATCGGGCTCTCTGCTCAGCATGGAGCCTGCTTCCCTCTCTCTCTCTCTCTCTCTGCCTGCCTCTCTACCTACCTGTGATCTCTCTCTGTCAAATAAATAAATAAAATATTTTTAAAAAATAATTAAAAAAATAAATTAAGAAATTCTTAACATACAGGAAAATGTATACAACTTGATGAACTTTTCTTTTTGTATACAGCCCTTTGCCCTAGTACTCACTGAAGAGTCCTAAGATTTCCTTCACCCCAGAAAGGTACTTCATGTCCCTTGCCATTCAGTATCCTCTAGAAGTAATTCCCATTCTGATTTCTACCCGTCCTAGATTTACTTTTTTCTGTCTTTGAACATTATGCAGAATGACACAATATGTACTCATATATATTATGACCGACTTCTTTCAATCAACATAATGGTTTTGAAATTCACCCATGTTATTGCATATTATCAATAGTTTACTCTTTTTTTTCTTGTTGTCAGATGTTCAGTTAAGAATATACCACAACTTGTTACCCAGTGAATGTATTGATGAACTTTCTGTATGCTCAGCTTTTATGCTTATAAAGTATAATCATTTTCTTTTTCCAATTTTAAGGGAAGTGTCATGGAATTTATGTTGCAAGCTTCCCTTGGGCAGAATCGGTTTTGTTGCAAACTGTCCTTTAAATAATGAAATACTAAACTAATAGCAGATGTAGTCTCGAACACACGAGCTCGTAACCACGAGGCTGGGCTGTGGAAATTTCACACTGCAGAAGCAGGAAAACCATACAATTCTGCGTGAAAGTCAGATACTTGAGTTGGAAAAGACTTTAGGTGTTATTTGGCACAGCCCAGCCTTTTTTTTTTAGTTTTGCCCCAAATTTACAAATGGTACACGGACATCCAAAGAAAGGAGAAATCAAGGAGGTCTGGAATAGTTAGGAAAATTTTATGGCAGGAACAGGGATTTACTTCTTAAGGATGATGAGGATGTGGATACATAGGACAAGGGAAGGCACGACCATAGCCTTCAGGGCAGACTAAAATGCCCTGGGAGGATGGAGCGAGCTGTCTTGCCCCAACAAGCTTAAAAGCAGGGCATTGGGGATCAGAACTCAATAATAAGAGAATTTTCATTTTAAAGTTTCATGAAAGAAATCAGCCTAGGTGAGCTGAATACACAGAGAAGTTTGTAAAGCCAATGGGAGAATATCTCCTAGAACCCACAGGAAGGAATGCAATCGGGCCCCAAGAAGCTGGAACCAGGATGCTAGTTCCAGGGACTAGAAAAGCTGCATGGACTCCTGGGTCGTATTCTGTCTCCTTTCTGCTTCCCTCTCAGATCTGTTCACTCTGCCTTCCTCTCTCTGTGACCAGCTTTCCTGGCTCCCCAAGGTATCTGATTAAAAATATGGCCTCGTTACACTTCCCCCAGTTTTGTTGTTGTTGTTGTTTGAGAGACCAGCCCAGACTAAGACAGGAAAACTTTCCACTCGATTCCAAAATTGTAGAGAGGATTCTCTGACTGGCCTCGTTTGGGTCAGGTGCCCACCGCCAGATCCATCAACTGTGAAGAAGGTGCGGTTACCAGGAACTCGCGATGAGGTAGCTGGAGATGGAGAAGGGAGACAGGACACTGCTCTGGGAAAGGGTAAGGAGGCTGTCGGGAGTCCACGTGATGTCCACGTCATGAAGCCGCGGACCAAAACTGTGGATGATGCTTTGTGGTAAAATCACCACGAGTCATAGTGATGGCTTCCTAGAGAGAGAGAGAAAAAAAAAAGTGTCACGTATAACAAAAGTAATTCCAGAAATGACAAAAATCCAGACACTTCCATCGCCATAGAAGAAACCAAGAACATCCCCAAAGAACTAACCCTCACTTCAAAAACACAAACAGCCTAGGACCAGCCGGTTTCCCAGGGGAACTCTACCACGCATTTGTAGAACAACAGGTTTGCTGTTACTTAAAGTGGTACAATGTAGAGAACAAGAGAAAAGCTTCCTGCTCCTTCTCAGGACTGGAGCAAAACTGATTCCACATCCTGCAAAGACCCAACCCACAAAAGAAAAAAGCACTGGGGCGCCTGGGTGGCTCAGTGGGTTAAGCCTCCCGCCTTTGGTTCAGGTCATGATCTCAGCGTCCTGGGATCGAGTCCCACATCGGGCTCTCTGCTCATCAGGGAGGCTGCTTCCTCCTCTCTCTCTGCCTGCCTCTCTGCCTACTTGTGATCTCTGTCAAATAAATAAATAAGTAAAATCTTTAAAAATAAATAAATAAATAAACAAAATATCTTAAAAAAAGAAAGAAAGAAAGAAACACTAACAATCTAAGCAGGGATACTGTTTTCCATCTCTCAGGATGACACACTTGAAACAGAATGGATAATACCAAACTGCACTTCTGTGGAAGAGGGAGATGATCACTTTCACTCATTGCTAGCGGAGACCAGAGTCCCCAAAACGTCCGCGGTTGGCAATTCAGCAGCGTCTGTGAGAAAATACTAGTATACACTGTTTTCACCCTCGTGTTTACACTTCTATGAGTTTATACAAGACCTGTAATATTTTGTATGTATGTGGTTCACCACCCCAACCCTCACTTTGGAAGGCAGCTATGCTCACCACTATACCACCAACGCCCAACCCTCACTTGGATTCATTAGATAAACATAAATCTTTTTTTTCAACCAACCAACTCCTTTACTTATTAGTGGTAGCCATTTTTCTAGTTTTAAATTAATTAATTTCAGAGTTGACTAGTTTTTTCCTGTGGAGTCCTTATGTTTACTTCAATGTTGCTTCTTCTTTTTCTTTTTCTTCTTTTTTAAAGATTTTATGTATTTATTTGACAGACAGAGATCACAAGTAGGCAGAGAGAGTCGGGGGGAAGAAGGATCCCCGCCGGGCAGAAAGACTGATGTGGGGCTCAATCCCAGGACCCTGGGACCCCAAACCAAGTCTAAGGCAGAGGCTCTTTAACCTGAAGAGCCACCCAGGTGCCCCCCCCCGAGTTTTTAAGGATTTTATTTGATTGACACAGAGAAAGAGAGCACAAGCTGGGGGGGTGGCAGGCAGAGGGGCGAGAAACAGGCTCTCCAATGAGCAGGGAGCCAGATGTGAGTCTCCATCCCAGCACCCTGAGATCATGACCTGAGCCAAAACCAAGAGTCTGATGCTAAAATGGCTGAGCCACCCAGGTGCTCCTACTCCTTGATAAGATGCTAAATCACTTGTTTTTATTTTTTTTTTCTGTTTATTAATAATAAGGATTCAAGACCTTCACTTGTCGTCTGAGCTTTATCTCTAATGAAAACAGTCTGGAGAGTCTCACCCCAAAATGAAGAGAGGGTTTTTTGTCTAGGTTTTTAATTTGCTATTTGGGTTTTTTTTTTCCCCCCAGTTGGTTGGTTAAATTGTTTTTTCTTTTCCTTTTTGATGTTTAGGTGGCAGGGTTCTTAGTTCTGCAGGTAACTTCTACTTAAAACATTGTGATTTAAAACCTCTACATTGGTTCTATTCTCCAGACATGTGCTTACTAACTCCGTGACTTTGGTGCAAGCAACTTCAGCATTCCATGAGGTAGTTTGTAAAATGGAAATGATGATGTACATACTTTTTAAAGTTCTCGAAATTACATGAGTTAATATATGTGACATGACTTGATGGGTAACTGCAACATGGTAAGCCCTTACATAACTGATGGATGTTATTTGCTTTGTGGCCTAATTTACAGTCAGCTTTACTGAATGTTCTAGGGTTCCCTGAAAAGGAAGTGGTTCTGTTTTCAAGGCATGAGCTATATTAACAATATTTTTTATTAGTTGTGACACATAAGTTACCTATATGCTTTTATTTTTTTTTTTTTAAGATTTTGTTTATTTATTTGACAGAGATCACAAGTGGGCAGAGAGGCAGGCAGAGAGAGAGGAAGGGAAGCAGGCTCCCCGCTGAGCAGAGATCATGACCTGAGCGGAAGGACCTACTGAGCCACCCAGGCGCCCCACCTATATGGTTTATTCACATTTTTTTCCTTTTCAACTGCTGTGAAATGGAATCTTTTACAACAAATTGAATCTTTAGCTCTTATCATTTTTGTTTGTTTAAAGGTTGATTGATTTAAGCGAGCGAGTGAGTGAGAGAGACAGAGAGACAGAGCATGTGCATGAACGGTGGAAGGGCAGAGGGGGAGGGAGACAGACTCCCTGGGAGTGGGGAGTCCGCTCTGGGGCTCAGATGAGGACCCTGAGCTCATGACCTGAGCCAAAACCAAGAATCAGAGGCTTAACTGACTTAAGTCACCCAGAAGCCCCTTATTTTTTTTTTTTTTTGATGCTATTTCTTTCATTGCTTATTCGTAACTGTTATATCTTCATTGAGAAATGGGCCTTTTGTCATTCAAAGTGTATTTGTGTGTTTCTTTGACTTGCTTAATGATTGTGACCTGGATTCAACCCTGTTTGGTTGTGACACCTGCTCTCTTTTATTTGCATTTGCCCAATTATGCTATTGCCCATCTTTTTATTATCAATGTTTATGTGTAAACAGCAGCATTAGGTTTTGCTTTGTGATCTAATCTGCCAATCGTTTTCCTATAATAGGTGAGGGCAGCCCATTAACATTTTCCACACGAGAGGTATGTTTGAGCATAGATCTGACACATTATTTTCTATCATGCTTTCTCCTTTAAGCCTCTTCAAAAATCCCCCTTAAAGTGATCTGTTTGCTTTGTTTAATGTATGTTACTTCTGATAATTTGGAAGGTTTGTATTTTTATTCTAATAAGGTCATTTTATAATACGCTTAATCCTCAATTTCTTTTTGACATTGTCTCTAATTCCATACTATGACCAAGGATGAAATTTAATATTTTCTCTTTCTCTCTTTTTAAAGATTTTATTTATTTGACAGACAGAGACACAGAGAGTGAGGGAACATATCAGGGGAGTCAGAGAGGAAGAAGCAGGCTTTGTGCCAACCAGGGAGCCTGATCCCAGGACCCTGGGATCACAGCCTGAGCCAAAGGCAGATGCTTAACGACTGAGCCACCCAGGCACCCCTACTCTCTCCCTTTTTTAAGATTTTACTTTTTAAGTAATCACCACATCCAACATGGAGTTCAAGATCAAGAGTCACATGCGCTAACTGCTGAGCCAGCCAGGTACCCCAGTATTTTCTCTTTGTTCCACTTTATGTTTATTTTAATTTTTTTTTTTAAAGACTTGATTTATTTGAGAGAGAGTGAAAGCCAGAGAGATCACAGAGAGAGAGGGAGAAGTAGACTTCCCTACTGAGCAGGGAGCTTGATGGGGGGCTTGATCCCAGGACTCTAGGATCATAGCCTGAGCCAAAGGCAGATGCTTAACCGACTGAGCCACCCGGTGCCCCTATACTTTGTTTGGTTTGGAACTGTAAACTACAGTTACGTAACATTTGATCTATTCCCTTTAATGATGCCTTAAAGATGAAATATCAGTGAATTACTACTACTTTCTACCTTTCTGTCAGAGCAAAGTATTTGGTTACAGCTTTCATGTACATTTCACCAATTTTCTGGTGATATTTTTTGTTTACCATTTGACTTCCTTCCTTCCTTTTCTTTTGTGTTATTTTTCTGTAGACCCTTAGCAGTGTTGTCCATTCATTCGTTTGAATTACTCATCTTTTTTCTTTTTAACAACTTTTTAAAGGATTTTATTTATTTGAGACAGAGAGATAGAGAGCATGAACAGCGGGGAGAGACAAAGGGAGAAGCAGATGCCCCACTGAGCCAGGAGCCCGATGCGGGGCTCCATCCCAGGACCTTGGGACCATAACCTGAGCTGCAGGCAGATGCTTAACAACTGAGGTGCCCAATCAGTTACTGGTCTTTGAAGAAGATGCGTTTTCCTGGACCCGCTATTTTGGTGAATATGTATGTATATTCGGGGACCCCAGGGCTATGTGTCGGTCTGGCAGGTATTAAGCACATAACCCGGAGGGTTGGATTTACTCTTCTCCTTCATGACCAGCTGTGGCTCAGTTCTCAATGATATCTTCTCAGCTACACCGTAAAATTATACGGTGTTTCCTGCAAATATGACTCATCTCTGCGATTCTTTGGTTTGCTTGACTTCCCCTGCTTGTTAGATCTAAATTATAGCCTTTTTTTCCCTTTTATCTTTGTGCAATGAGATATGAAGCCAGCTTTTCCTCACACCCGCCCCCACCCCTCCCCATACATGGTCACTTTCTATTCCCTCTCCTCCTAAAACTGTTGGATCTATTTTTTTGTTGGATCGGTGTTCAGTGCTTATAGTTTTATGACCTATAAATGCTTTTTACAGCTGACCCATGAAGTTGGTTATGATTACTTTTCCTTCCCTGCATATTTGAATGATGATTGTCTCATTTGCTTTGTTTTCTATGGAGCTGATTTCCAAACTCTCTTCTCACTATGGTAATAAATGAGGTATTTTTTTTTAAAAGACTTTATTTATTCATTTGAGAGAGAGACTGACAGAACATACAAGCAGGGGGAGAAGCAGAGGGAGAGAGAGAAACAAGCTCCCTGCTGAGCCAGCGGGGGGGGGGGGGGGGGGGGGGGGGGGGGACTGAGGGGGTGGGTGGGCCTGATGTGGGGCTCTATCCTAGGACCTGGAGATCATGACTTGAGCTGAAGGAGGACACCCAACCATCTGAGCCACCCGGGCACCCCTAATCCTGAATGAGTCTTTTTTGGAGCCTCTGACCTGCTCCGGTCTGTACTGGTTGACCTCTGAGACTGTTGCCCAGCATCTTGAAGTATGTCTCCGTCTTTACCCTGGACATTCCCTTCACCGGCTCTTAACCTGGAGTCCTCACTTCTTTACACGCTGTGTCTTCTTGTTTCCTTAGTTGTTTTTTTTCCCCGCATGTGCTTGGTCTAGCACATAATTCAGGAGATAATTTTTGTCTGAAAAGAATGTCTGAAAAGAAATTTGTTCTGCTACATATTTATTTATTTATTTTTAATTTTTATTTTATTTATTTTATTTTATTATTTTTTGAAGAGTTTATTTATTTATTTGACAGAGAGAGAGATCACAAGTAGGCAGAGAGGCAGGCAGAGAGAGAGAGGAGGAAGCAGGCTCCCCGCTGAGCAGAGAGCCCGATGTGGGACTCGATCCCAGGACCCCGGGATCATGACCCGAGCCGAAGGCAGTGGCCTAACCCACTGAGCCACCCAGGCGCCCCTAATTTTTATCTTATTTGACAGAGAGAGATCACAGTAGGAGAGAGGAAGGGAAGAGATCACAGAGAGAGGGGAAGGGAAGCAGGCCCCCTGCTGAGCAGAGAGCCCGATGCGGGACTCGATCCCAGGACCCTGAGATCATGACCTGAGCGGAAGGCATCGGCTTAACCCACTGAGCCACGCAGGCGCCCCTCTGCTACATATTTAAATGACAATTTCTAGTTGGAAATAATTTTCCCTCTGAATTCTTAAGGCACTGCAGCTTTGTTTCATAGCTTCCAGAGCTGCTGCTGAGAAGTCCAATGCCATTTATCGATCAGATTTTTTTTTCTAATTGATTCGAGTTTTGACTGTTCTCAACTTGTCTCCACCTCCCCCACTGGCCCCAGCTTTAGTTCTCTTTGTCATCAGCGTTCCTTTAATTTTCGTTTTTAGTTCCTCTGCCACCCTGGAAAGATGCCCAGGTCAAATCCCAGTCTCCGAATAGTGTTTGTGACCTTAGAGAGTGAGCATAAACTTAAATCTGGGTTTCTTTATTAAAAATAACTTTATTGTACAACACCAAATCATTTATCTATCTATCTGGTGCTTGTTACATGACTGTATGCATTTGCTAAAACTCATAGAACTGTTAGTTCATATATGCATGTATATTTCACGATTTTTCCAGTCCTTTCCCCCAAAGGACTTTTGGCCATTTACTCAGGTGACAGGACACTAAGGAATCCCCAGCTCTTTTGAGGACTCCGAGATACAGGGTCCTAGAATGTGCCATGACCCCACTGTTGGAGTGGGGGCCCCAGGTAATAAATACAGTTCTGGCCAAAGGCCAACCCCTCATGGGTCCCCAGATCTCTCTAGTGGACATTTTCCCTTCATTTAATATATAATTAGGATCCACACACTTGATAATTAGAGAAACTCCAGTAATCATCTTGTGGTAGTAGAACCTTTAAGGCACTGTGGGGTGTGAAGTATTTTTTGTATCAAATTAGGAGGCGACCCATCTTACTTACTAGGTAATGACACCGTGGTAGTGGGGAGAGAATGCAGTACAGGCCACGTGACTAGACAAAGCATTCATTACAGCCATCCCAACTCACAGGAAAACAAAGGTCAAAAAAATCACAACGGAATTGCTTCCCGGTTCTGAGTAGTTCCTTTGTTAAACAAGCATGGAAAGCCTTTTACTAATGGTGAGTTAATTAAATTCTGTTGGCTTGCAGCAGCTGATGAAAGTATCCAAAGAAAATAAATTAGCCTTTGGCAAGAAAAGTTGTTCAAAGAGCCGGGGATATTGGGAGTAACATTGATACTTGAAAACCGAGGCGAACGATTCAGGTGGTTTCCTGGGCTCTTTGTTCTGGAGTCGTCTTTGTCTGTTTCTTCAGCTAGCCAGTCACTCCACCTTTGTTCTGGAAAACTAGTATTTGTAGGGCATAGATTTTTACATAACTTTACTTTTTCACTGTGATTGAAAAAACCCCATAACTTAAAACTTAGCATCTTAATCACGTTTTTTTTTTTTATATTTTATTTATTTATTTGACAGAGAGAGATCACAAGTAGGCAGAGAGGCAGGCAGAGAGAGGGGGGAAGCAGGCTCCCTGCTGAGCAGAGCGCCTGATGTGGGGCTCGATCCCAGGACTCCGAGATCATGACCTGAGCCAAAGGCAGCGGCTTAACCCACTGAGCCACCCAGGCGCCACTCTTAATCATGTTTTAATCAATCTTCATATTGTTGTGAAACAGATTTCTAGAACTTCTGCATCTTGGAGGGCTCAAACTATACCCCTTAAACCACTTCTCTTTTCCTTTTCTCTTCAGTCCCTGGGGAGCACCATTCTACTTTTTGCTTCTGTGAATTTGACACTTTATTTTTTTTAAAGATTTTATTTATTTGACAGAGTTCACAATTAGGCAGAGAGGCAGGCAGAGAGAGGGGGAAAGAAGGCTCCCCGCTGATCAGAGAGCCTGATGTGGGGCTCGATCCCAGGATCATGACCCGGGCTGAAGGCAAAGGCTTTAACCCACTGAGCCACCCAGGCAACCTTAATTTGACACTTTAGATACTTCATGTCAGTGGGCACATAGAGTGTGGCAGCTCAGTTATGTCCCAACAATTTGTCTTCTTAAATGTTCCACTGCAAGAAGTTTCACTTGAGGCTCATAAGGCAATATTCTAGAGCAGAGCTCAACTGAAAACCTCTTCTGAAAAGGTCCAGATCATAAATATTTTAAGCATTGCAGGCCAAGAGGCAAAGTTGAGAATATTATGTAGCTATTTACATGACAAGAGGGAAAACAAATATCCCTAAATTTCTTTTTTTTAAGATTTTTTTTTTAAGATTTTAATTATTATTTGACAGAGAGAAATCACAAGTAGATGGAGAGGCAGGCAGAGAGAGAGAGAGGGAAGCAGGCTCCCCGCTGAGCAGGGAGCCCGATGTGGGACTCGATCCCAGGATCCTGAGATCATGACCTGAGCCGAAGGCAGCGGCTTAACCCACTGAGCCACCCAGGCGCCCCCCTAAATTTCTTTATTGAATCCCCTCAGTAAATGTATAAGTTACACTATCCCATCATTCCACTGCTTCTACAGTACCTTGCAATTATTCTTTAGGTCACTGTTACCCACATTTTCACCCCAACACACCCTTGTAATTTCTTCTTTTTTCGAGTAGGCGCCACACCCAACATGGGGCTTGAACTCACGACCCTGAGATCAAGAGTTACATGTTCTACCAACTGAGCCAGCCAGGCACTCCAACTTGTAATTTTAAAAACGTGAATAACATGTCTCAGCTCCACCATATTAATAACTACTCCTTGGTGAAAAAAAATGGCAAAGGAGAGTATAATTATATGTTTCTAGAGGAAATAAAAAACAAGGGCAAGTGTAATTATTTAATTGTACATAGTAGGAATGACCCGTACATTTCAGGAAGCAATAGGACTCCCTTGAAATTTTTGTGAAGTATGTAGTCATGTCTCAGAGTGCAGAAACCCTAATTAGAATCCCATAAACAATCAGAGATCACTGAGAATCCAACTTTTTCTTCCCAATAGGGAGTTCATTCATATAGGTGGACTGTGAGTTTTTTATGTGGTTATATTTCACTCTTTGCTTTAGTCAGTAGGAACCCTAAAGGTGAACTTCTGGCCCATCTCTAGTGATTCTGGTATGCCCTTTTGTGTATGAACTCTAGTCTTGGCTTCTTTTACTCTCAAATGCCTTCTATTTATACTCTGTAGCATGTATTTTGGTAATTTAACACCAACCTTTCCTGGAACACAGTGGGATGTAAGTAACTTACCAAATAAATACATGAATACATGAATGGATATACAAAAACTATGATGAATAAAATTAGATGTAGCCATAGTTTAGGCACAGTTTAGGTGCCTCACTCCATATATGGTCTGTGTGTCACCCTGAGAGGGGCAGCCTGAGTGGGGGCCCTGCTACATCTGCTTCTTTCCCCTGCTTTGCCCCAACCACCAAGGTGGTCCCTCCTAGTTGTATATGGCATCCAGATTTTATTTCAAGGAATGGTTTTGTTGCAACAAAAAGCATCAATCAGGCTGTACACTACACACTCAATACACAGGAGGTGTCGCTTTATAAGGGACACAAACATTCCATTGCCGCCTTCTTCTTCTTTTTTTTTTTTTAAGATTTTATTTATTTATTTTAGAGAGAGCGAGCAAGAGTGAACAGCAGAGGAAGGACAGACTCCGCACTGAGCACAGAGCTTGATGTGCCCACAACCCCGAGATTATGATCTGAGCCGAAATCAAGAGTTGGATGCTTAACGGACTGGCCCGCCCAGGAGCCCCAACCCACTGCCTTATTTTCTCTCAAAGCTTTGTTCCTATTGCCGACAACAAGCACACACTATTGTGTTTAGTTGTATATAGTCCAGTTGGACTGAGTTCCTTAAGTCAGGACTTTCATTATCTCTCTCTGCATTCCTGACTCCCAGGATATGCTTGGCACACAATAAAGCAATAATTAGATGAGTCAGAATTACATGAGGTCAGGTCTCACAAGTCCTTTGTTCCACCAGCTACGGTATGCTTGATTATTCAGTGACCAAGTATCAGCGAGCTTTCTTGTGTGAGGTGTCGTACCACGCACTGGCTAGAACACTTTTGAAATGAGCTATGACTCAGCAGACAGCCAAACCTAATATGACCCAGCAGGAACCACAGCCTTAGTGGAAAGCTCCTAAAAAAATACCTACTTTCCTCTCTCATAAGGAGTACCTGTGGAGCTCCAGACTTTATTTTTTTTTTAATTTTTTTTATTTTTTAAAGATTTTATTTATTTATTTGACAGAGAGAGATCACAAGTAGGCAGAGAGGCAGGCAGAGAGAGAGAGGAGGAAGCAGGCTCCCCGCTGAGCAGAGAGCCCGATGCGGGACTCGATCCCAGGACCCTGAGATCATGACCTGAGCCGAAGGCAGCGGCTTAACCCACTGAGCCACCCAGGCGCCCCCAGACTTTATTTTTTTTTTCCTTCCAGTCTGGGGTCAAGAAAGGGGAGAAGGCACATGACACACCCAGGACCTGCATTCAACGCACTCCACAGGATACCGTAATAAGACCAAATAATAAACTTTAATTTGAGTATATTACAGTACAATATAATAATTCTTTTAAAGTACAAAAATAATTAAAAATGTTTTTCCATTTGCAATTCATCTTTGCTACCAACTATAAATAGAACATGGATGTCTTGAACTGTACACATGACGCTACATTTCTCAGCCTCACCCTCTTCTCTGCCCAGTCATCACGTATCAGAATAAAACCGCCAGGCAACACGGCTCTGCAATCTTGAGACTCTGCCGACATGTTTCAGGAGTAGCTATCCTTACTACAGAATTGGATGGTATCCCTCTTAAACTAGTCCTTATGCTTTTTTGGCTCACTTCTATAGATTAAACACTTTCTAAAAATCAGTTTAAAATTCCAGGAATTGCTATGTTTGGAGTATCTGCTTTTCTCAAAAGACTGGGAAATGGCTGGGAGATGCTAGAGTGTTAAATTCAACAAAAGCTCATTTAAAAGTAAATCACCATCAGTAGAAAAGCTTATCAAGTATAGGAGATTTGAAAATAATCGCAATTAACCGGAAGACAAATTTTATTGCCAAAAGCCACAGAGGTGTTCTATCTTTTTCCACTACTATGTTTACTAGTATTTTAAGTGAGCGTTAAGTAAGAATCACAAGATAATTAAAAAATTAGAGAGGTTCTGCCCAGCTCTGATCCACCAAGTACCTTAGATGCCGAGAACCAACTACTGAAAAAGTAGGAACAACATTAATGAGAAAGTAGAAGCTTTGGCATACAAAAAATAATGTAATTTTGTTTTCTAAAATTCAGTTATTCACGCCAGTTTGTTTTGACTTGTGCTCTGAACTGATTAGAACTGGGTCTAAGACAAAAGACAGGAACTGAAAGGACCCCTTGCAAATGTCCAGAAGGTAGAGGCTACCTGCAGTCACTGATGTCTCCTGAGCTGCCCCTGGCCCTGTCCCTGGCCCCATTCTGTACAGCTCAGCCACAGAGCATGCCGCGGCGTGGGTCCAACAACCGAGGCAATGCTTACGTGAGGTCTCGAAGCTGTCTGTTGTGCTCCAGGAACTAGGACGGACTTTCAGTTCCACGGTGGATAGGGATGGCTCTATACTTGGTACACCTGTAACTCTGCGGACCTTAAACTCATAGGAACAAAATACATGGTGTAGGAACAAAGGTAATCCGGTACAGAAAAACATGTATGTCTATTTTCTGAAAAATCAGTTGTTGAGTCTAAAACTGCTCAGCTGTATAATAGGTATATGTTGCGAGAGCTCCGAAACATGGGGCTGGAACATGCCATGACTTAGGATAGAGTCCGGCCATGAGGACCTTCCTCAAAGAGCTCTGCAGAGTTCACGCTTTGTTATCATTACATTAATAAACAGCCACACTGCATACATATAATCTATGTAGCCCTCCTTTCAAAATTGATATTTATTCAGCACAATATATGAAAAAAGTCCCTATTTTGTTCCCTAAAATATAATGGAGAAGTGACTAATGCAATTTGTATACTATTTCTTGAATACCTTTCAATGTACCACACAGACTGTTTTCATAGTACTCACCTTTTAAAAAACTCCACTACTCCTGTTACCACTGTAACATGTTATTTATCATCAGAATTACTGCAAGAGTAATCCCCAGAATCCATTATCTATTAACGAGTTTGATAAAGGATCTTACTGGCCCTCTTAGAATCATAGCGCTATTTATAACCTTTGCTCTCCCAATTAAAAAATGCATCATGAAATTCTTAATGGAATTCCCCAGTAAAATGGGATAATGTACAGATGGCTAAGATGAAGACGACAGAATGATGGTGACTCTTGAGCATTAAAGGCATTTGTCCTTGCAGCCAGAGGAAAATGCCAGAATGCCAATATTAAAAAAAAAATTATTCCATTCTCCTTAAAGTCAGTTAATTATGTAAGAGTTCTCTGAGTATTTTTGGAAGAAAGGCACCAGACAAGTCCAAAGTCTTATTGCTAGTTGGATCATACAGGAGCCACAGGGCAGACCATGGCATTTAGCTCAGCCAGGAGGCTAGTTCTAAGCAAGTCAGTCACTGATCTTGAGGGTCGAGGGGCAAGGAAGAAAATGTCAGAGAACAGCCCTGCGTTTCATATTAAACGTGAGGAAAATGCTTTCCATTTACACATCCAAGTGGTGACTGGTTCCCTCAGACTCTGGAGCTATTTTAGACAGGCACTCTGTTTTCTTTGGCCCATTTCTTCATGATCCGGATGATGTACTCCACCTGGGTGTTACCCGTGCTTCTCAGTAAATGGAGCACTTCTCGAAGGGTCTCTCTGAGGAAAAGATTTGAAAGGACAAAGTGTGTCAATACAGCGTGTGAACTAAGAGGAAAAATGAACTCGTACTTGTTCCTCACATACTTCCAGCAGGACGTCTTCGGTGATAGACTATGTCACTACATATTCACAAGCCAGTGATGAACTTCCAAGCCTTCCATTTTTATGGTGGCATAGTAAAACAGGAATTCTTTCTTTCTTTTTTTTTTTTTTTAAGATTTTATTTATTTATTTGACAGAGAGAGTGAGAGATCACAAGTAGGCAGAGCAACAGGCAGAGATAGAAAGGGAAGCAGGCTCCCCGCTGAGCAGAGAGCCCGATGCGGGAAGCCTGCTTCTCCCCCATCTCTCTCTGCCTGCATCTCTGCCTACTTGTGATCTCTGTCAAATAAATAAATGAAATCTTAAAAAAAAAAAAAAAACAAATTTAGTTTTAAGTATTTTCATTTTTGTTACAAATGGAGCTGTATGCTATTTAATTTTATATAATCTACTGTCTTGGTACTTCCTGGAATATGGGAAGGTGAAAGAAAAAAGAATGATCAACCATACCCACTCCATCCCTAATTCTTTGAAGCCTAAATTAAAAGACATGAAAAAGCCAATAGGTAAAGGAAAGAATAGAAGAGATTGAAAAAGACTTCTATGAAAATGACAATTCATTTGGATCCAAATATAGATATTGCTTTTATATTTGAAAGCCATAGTATGTTCAATGTCCCTAGTACATATGATTAAGAATGACCCGATTTTACAACATGAAAAATTTCTGGAGCAAAAAGGTCATATAGAAATATGAAACATCTTAATCTTCTGTTCATCATAAACATCATTATAGCTTTGGGTTTTTAGAGGATGGCATCCAAGAAAGCAATTCTTTTCCTTTACAAACCTGCAAAAGAACAGAGGTAGTGTCTCTTGTCTGATTACTTACTTGGGTTCTCTCCCAGCTAAGATCATCTGGAAAATACCCACACAGGCACCCCTCTTGCCTTCCCAGTATTCAGGGTTGGGATCCAGCCTCTCTAGGACATCAAAAGCTTTGGCTGAATAGTAGAACTGGCCCATCTGGTTAAAAGAAAATATTGTGATAATACTTATATTCAAAAGATTGCATGGAATGAAACTAAATGTAAAGATACTGTTTAAAAAGAACAGTATAAAAAAATGTATGGTTAGTGATAACATCAGTTAGCAAACTAGATAGAACTTCAATTTCTTATTAAAACAAAAAGGAAACTCACAATTTGAGACGTGGTTCGATTTACACCAACTTACCTTTATCCAGTTTTCAACAATATAACATTTTTTTCTACATACAGTCAAATTATGCTGTAATCAACACATGTATCATTTCTTCTAATTATAGTATAATCTTGATAAAGTGATAATTGTGATTTGAGCAGGGTATCATTCCAGTTTCCTTCATACATTCTGTAGATAACTACTATCATTCATTTTATGCTAATCTGATCATGTTCAACCCAAGAGAACATTATTTTCCCTGACCTTGTTCCTAAATTCTCAAAATGCCTAGATGGATACTACTAAACACCAAATCTTCTAAATGTTTAATTCATTTTGACAGACCTCTTTCCCAAATACATGACACATTTCCTTGGCCTCATAGTGCATGTCTAATACCACTAAATTCTCTTTAGATGAGTTTTCTTTCCTCCTTTCTTTTTTAAAAAAGATTTCATTTATTTATTTGACAGAGATTGAGAGAGCACAAGCAAGGGGAGTGACAGGCAGAGGGAGAGGGAGAAGCAGATTCCCTGCTGAGCAGGGAGCCTGATGCAGGGTTTCTGGGATCACTCTGGGATCATGACCTGAGCCAAAGGCAGATGCTTAATTGACTGAGCCACCCAGGCGCCCCTAGATGAGTTTTGTTGACCAGCCATTATAAATGTAGTGTTGCCATTTCACTGAAGGCTTCAAACTACTAGGCCATCCCTTTTGTTCAGGGTGGCTGAATCACCTCTCCATTCCTGTAAACTGTTGTCCTAAACCTTTGCCAATTTCCTGAAAATCTCTATTGTACTCTTAGCGTTTTTCTTTCAGGGAAAACACAACTTTCCTCCCTCCAATTCAAGTTATATTTGTATTCTCACTGATCCTTCCCTCATTTCTGCCCATTTCACAGGAAGAAGTGTTCTTATTACTTTTCAAGGTTTCTTCCTATGATCTATTCAAATTACTTTTGGTAAAATAACAATGTGAACGGTGTATGAAACACAAATGTACAGTTCAGTGCCTATAACCTGAATGCAAATGTAACCATCACCTAGGTCAAGAAACAAGACTTTGACAGCAAAACAGAAGCTCTGTGTTTCCCTTCCAGACCACAACCTTCTCCTTCCTTCCAGAAGCAACTACTATTCCAACGTTTATAGTCATCAGTTTTTGACTGTCAAAATCTTTGTTGTTTTTTTTTTTTTACAATTTTATGTATATACCTTTAGACAATATAATTAAATTTTGCCTCTCAAAATTTTATCTCTAAGAATACCATAAATATTCTTTTTTGTCTTACATATGTTAAGATGTAATATCTTAACATATATATGCATCTATATTGCTGGATATAACTCTGGTTGGTTCATTTCTTAGAACATTTTATGAAGATAGTACAAAGAAGTCCCATGTTCCTTTCACCCAATTCCCCCAGTTATAGCTTACATTAGTGCAATATCACCGGATCAAAACCAGGAAGCGGACATTGCTACAGTGCGTGCATATAGTTCTGTCATTTTATCAAATGTGCAGACTCACGTAACTAGCATTGCTATCAAGATACAGAACTATTCCATCACCACAAGGCTGTGCTACCTGTAAATAGTCAGTCATGTGTGCTCCCCTCCCTGCTCACCAGCCCTAACTCCCAGCAATAACCAATTTGTTCTACATCTCTAAAATTCTATAATTTCACAAATGTCATATATACATATATATATGAAATCAAGCAGTACGGGACCCTTTGAGATTGGCTTTTTCACTCAGCATAATGTCCTTGTTATTCCTTGTTAATCCAGGTTATTTTGGCACAGCATAGGAAATATAGTCAATGGTTTATAAGAGTGTATGATGACAGATAGTAGCTAGACTTGTGAGCATAGTGTTGTTGAATCACTATGTTGTACACCTGAAACTAACGTGCTATTGTGTATAACTATACTTCAGTTAAAAAAAATCTGAGTTACGGAATGCCTGGGTGGCTCAGTCAGTTAAGTGTCTGCTTTCAGCTAAGCTCATGATCCCAGGGTCCTGGGATAGAGTCCAACATAAGGCTCAGCAGGGAGCCTGCTTCTCCCTCCACCCACTGCTTCCCCTGCTTGTGCGCTCTCTCTCCCTCTGACAAATAAAGTCTTTAAAAAAAAAAAAAAAAGATAGTTGGGGTTGCCTTGGTGGCTCAGTTGGTTAAGTATATGCCTTCGGGTCAGGTCATGGTCCCAGGGTTCTGGGATCAAGCCCTGCATTGGGCTCCCTGCTCAGTGGGTAGTCTGCTTCTCCATATCCCTCTGCTGCTCCCTGACTGGTGCTCTCTCTCAAATAAATAAATAAAATCTTTAAAAAATAAATCCGAGTTACTGTGTGTACCAATAGTTTGCTCCTATTATATAACTCTGAAAAAGCAGGTGGGACCTCCACCTAAAGTTTGGTTTGTATGCCAAGAGCGATATTGCCACACCCAGAGAGCATGGAAAGATTTATTACTTATATAATTGAGGCCCGTGGGGGAAAGTAGGCCAGGCCTCTCAAGCAGGTCCAAAATGGCCTGAGAGAGCAAGCAAGAAGACTGGCTGGGTTTTTATTGTGGTTGGGGGTGGGGCTGGGATGAGGTTCCCAAGCAGGAACAGGGGCTTGTGTGGTTTGAACCACTTGATGTCATCAGAGAAGGGACTAGCATTTCTTATCACTTTGTCCAGATGTGGGGCACAAGAGGAAGAGGAAAGGGTGAGGCTTAAAAGCTGTCAACAGTCAAACATCGAGAAATGGAGTCAGGCTTATCATCACCATTCCTGTTTATTAATGAATAGTAGTCCATGCCAAACCAGTTTGTTTAACCATTCACTACTGCAGGACACTTGGATTACTTCCAGTTTTTGGTTATTACAAATAGAGCTGCTGTTGACATTGGGAATAGGTATTTGTGCAGACACAGGGTTTCATTTCTTTGGGATAAATGCCCAGGAAAGTGATTGCTGGATCGTATGTTAAGCATATGTTTGTTTGTTAACAAAACCACCTATTTCACAGTATATTATCTTTTTCATCTTTTTACTTTCAACCTACCTATGTCATTGTATTTGAAGTGAGTTTCTGTAAAAAGAACATAGATTAGTTATGGTTTTTTATCCACTCTGTCAATGTCTGTCTTTTAATTGGTATATTTAGACCATTTACATTTAATGCAATTATTGCCATGTTAGGACTTAATTCTGCCTTTTTTTTTTTTCCTATTTGCTTTTTCTGTTTTTCCTAGATATCTTGCACATGTCTCTGTAGTTTGCAGCTGGAGAAAGATGTGATTGTGCAATTAGCAGAGAGGAAGGGCAAAAAAGTCTAGGCTTGACCTCTCCAGTCTTCTCCTATACATGTCTTTTTCCTGCTTTTTCTGTATTATAATAAGTCTTAGCCACAAGTGTAACTCTGAGTCATGTGAACCCTTCCAGTGACTCACCAAAGCAGTGGGTGGCCATGGGACCACCGAGACAGTAGGTTATGCTAAATTGTTTTTCAAGGTCGTTATCTTCCTTTGATCTTTACCTCATCTTCCTCTCATCTCTTTTAGGGTCTTCCTCCATCAGAAATGTTCCTACTCTATTGGATCTTTAAACTCACTGTTCAACAGCTCCTCTGCATAAAGATACACTCTGAACTTATATTCTAAAAGAAAAAAACTCTCCCTCCACCTGCAAAAATACTTCCCAACCCCAAACCCATAACCTTGTTTTCCCTTTTAAGTTAGCAACACATTTCTCCCTTACTGTGGTCTATACTCACTGAATCTGCTTTCTAATCTCATTCTCTTCTCTACCCACTATTGTTTTCTCAAATCTCATACAGCTCCATCAGGTTGCATATTTGACATCCTCTTTCCTTGGCTTTTGATATAACAGGAACAAGAAAAACAGGAATGAAGAGTACTTTTCTCCCCCTCCTGGTTCTTTTCTTTCTTTTAAGTCCATCTTCACCCTCTGTCTCTGTCACTCTACCTATCCTTTAAGTACTGGTGTCCATGTGGTTCCTCATCCCATTTACTGGTTAACCTCCATTCTCTCCCATCCTCTGCTGCTTCTGCTACTCCTATTACTCCTAGTACTATCACCACCTCCACCATTAACTACTGCTAACTTTTTTTCCTCTCTCTCTCTCTTTCTTTCTTTCTTTTTTTTTTTCCCCACATGGGTGGGGAAAGGGGAGGGGCAGAGAGGAGGGCGGAGAGGAGAGGAGAGGAGAGAATCCTAAGCAGGATCCATGCCCAGCATGCGGAGCCAATTCCACGACCATGGGATCATGACCTGTGCCAAAATCAGGAATTGGATGCTTAACTGACTGAGCAATCCAGGTGCCCCTATTAACTTCTAAAACTACATTTCTAACCCTGACCTTTCACATGAATACCTGAGCTCCAGAATTTGAGGCTAATTTGTCAAAAAGCTTTTTATCTATAGGTTAGGACCCAAAAGTCCTCCCTCCTTCTCCCTTCCTTGCCAACTCCACCCCCACCGCCACACACACATACACAGACCCACTCCCGCATACACACATAGAGTCCCAGTCCTTTACTAAATCTGATTGCTTTTTTATTCTTTTTCTAGTTCCTTTGTCTCTCCTGTCTATAATTTGCACTTAAGTATTCCCCAAGGTTTGGTTTGCAACTCTATACTCTTCTCACTTTCCTACCCTACCTGGGTAATCTTTTTTCCAGGGCTTTAATTACTATTGAAATGCTGATGAGTTCTCCAAATCTAAGTCTCTAGATGTGAGGAGACATCCTTCTTGAGCTTCAGAACCAAGTTTCCAACTACCAGATGAATATCTCTACTTGGATGGTATCTAAAGACTCACACACGACCTTTAGAAATCTAAAACCACCTCTCTAAATCATTGTTTCATATATATTGTTTCATATTTCATTTTTATGTATACATACTTGATATACATGTAAAACCCTGAAATGCTATCTCTGAGCTCATTTTGTTCATAAAAGGGATGACATTCCATTTTTTAAAAAATTTTATTTATTTATTTAAGCTCCCAACATGGAGCCCAAAACGGGCCTGAGCTCATGACCTGAGCTGAGATCATGAGTCAGCTACCAAACCAACTGAACCACCCAGGTGCCCCTAAAGATTTTATTTTATTATTTTTTAATACTTTATTTTAAAGATTGTATTTATTTATTTGACAGACAGAGATCACAAGTAGGCAGAGAGGCAGGCAGGTGGTGGGGCTGGGTGGGGGGGGGAAGCAGGATCCCTGCTGAGCAGAGACCCTGATGCGGGGCTCGATCCCAGGACCCCAGGATCATGACCTGAGCCGAAGACAGAGGCTTTAACCCACTGAACCACTGAACCACTCAACCACCCCCAAAGATTTTATTTTTAAGTAATCTCTACACCCAACGTGGGGCTTGAACTCACAACCCTGAGATCAAGAGTCCCATGTTCTTCCAACTGAGCCAGCTAGAGCCCAGGGATGACATTTCTGGTAGTTCTATGTGAATCCTCTTACCAATGGCCATTTAATCTCTAGGACACTTCTCCCTAATAATTAATTAGTGTAGTATGTGACATTGATCTTCAGTTTTCCCTTTAGCTCTCACTCAGACTCACCTTGTAGCAGTCATTAGCAATGAGCTGTAAGAGGCTAAACGACTCGCCAGAGGTTTCCATCTTAAGATAAAGTTCCCAGGCTAGTCTTGGTTTCTTGTTCATGATATCTACAAAAGGACGGAAAGATTTTTGCCTCTTAAATGTATAGGAAATCTAATTCTGCATCTTGCTATTCTTTGGCTTTGGTTTTAGTTTCCAAACAGACAGAGAAATGGTAAACATCACTCACGTAGAAAGTTTGCAATGTTAGCATTAAGCTGATTCTCCACCAGAACTCTACCATATGTACAATACTTAAGTTAGGATTTACATAATTATATCTTTCTAGACTGGGTTGATTTCCAGTTGGTCCCTTTGCTCATCTGCTTAAAAGTCATGTATCATTCATTCAATCCTACTTATATAGTTTCAGCCTCACTTAGAACACCAATTGCTGCTTGCTCCTGATTTTAAACATTCTGTGAACATTTGAAATGCAAGGGGAAAAAAAGAAGCAAGAAAAGATAATGAAGGGACAGGGAAACATACAAAATATTATGTTTTTGACATTTTATCACTTCTCAGGCCTGCTTCATAACGAAAAGGTAAAATTAGCAACAGTATCACTTAACAAAGAACCCTGTAAACTGACATTCTGGAAACTTTAACAGGGCTGATAGAAAAACTTGGCATCTTTCAGGACTGTTCATGCTAGCTCAACATCGTATGGTAGAACTAATCACAAGGTAAATGTACATAATACATGAACAGGACCATCCTCACAGAGCAGCATGAACAATGCTCAATTTCAGGGTTTACTCATTCTACAAAACAAAATTAGAACTCTTCACTGTAATTTCCATCCAGAAGATTATGCAACAGAGAAGAAAAAGAGGATTCCTCTGTAACATTTAAAAGAAGACTCACAGCACCGAGCCAACCAACTGAGGTAAATGTAATCATTTTTCATCTTCTCACTTTGGATTAAAAGGAAAACCTGCAAGAAGAAGAAAGAAAAGAAATAAATATGAAGATATTTTTGTCGTAAAAATACCTTATCGGCTTGCCTTAGGTTAATACTTAGTGTTGCCTTCCAGATGGTCAAATTCTCCTCACGCTGCTAAGAAAAGGACAAAACTGTGGTGATGTTGACACACCACTCTCAGTTACTGATCTCAGAAGCTGGCTGAAGAAATTTGGTAAGGATAAAGAAGATATGAACAGAATAATTAACAACCACATAACACCTACTTTGTTCAAGGACACATAATCATGTTACTGGGCAGTAAAGCAAGTCTCAACAAATTTTGAAGGACTGGTGTAATACAGAGCACACTGGATGACCACAATATGATTAACTTATAAATCAAAATGAAATAGTCTGGGACACATTTGAAAATTATGACACACATTTTAAAATAACTCACAAAGAAGACATAATGTAAGGTAAAAATTAGAATTTGAATAATAAAAGGAAAAACTTGCTAAATAATAACAAAATCTAATTGAATAATTCAATGGAATTGCTTTGAATGATTCAGGAAAATCAATTCATGGAGTTAGAAGTCATAGTGATTAGCCTTGGGAGAAAGGGACGGACTCAAACAGTAAGATGACAGGGTTTTTACAGGGTTAAGGTAATACTGTTTCATGATCTAAGGATGGATTATTTGGGTATGTTGACTTTAAAAATTCATCAAACTGTATACTTTGATTTGGATACTTTTCTCAATGTATGTTATGCTTTTATAAAATATAGCAGAAAAAGGAAAATAGTAATATGGTTAAAAAATCTATATGTCCCTCACACTGTATTTCTTAATGTAACCTAAGGACAAAGGAACTTTTCATAATCATTTGCCCCTGAACATTTTATTTCAGTGAGAAAAAGATAAAAATGTTTTTATATTTTTTCAAGTTTTTATTTAAATTCCAGTTAGCTAATATATGGTATAATATTACTTTCAGTTGTAGAATTTAGTGATTCAACACTTTACAACACTCAGTGCTCAGCACAAGTACACTCCGTAATTCCCATCACCCATTTAGCCCATCCCTCACCGCTCCCATCCAGCAATCCCCAGTTTGTTCTTTATTGTTAAGACTGTTTTATGGTTTGCCTCTCTTTTTTCTTCTTTCCTCTATGTTCATCTATTTTGTTTCACTCTGGAAAACAGTATGGGAATTCCTCAAAAAGTTAAAGGATAATCATGTTTTTAAATAGAAACATTTGAATGCATCAAAAGCATGTACCCACCTCTTCACCCTCACTTGTGTTGCCTGTGGCAGCTTTGGCTTGGGCATAATTAAAGTTAAAGATGTCATCGTTGTAGAAGTAACTCTGAAAAACATCCCAAGAATAGGTCACATTGAATATTAACATATCAATATAACATATCAGTTATACTAGACAAACTCAAAAATAATTTTAAGGAATTAGCTAACACCATCGATGACACTGAAGTAAAAGGGACATCTCTAAAAGTTTAAGATTTTATTTATTTATTTATTTATTTTAAAGATTTTATTTATTTATTTGAAAGAGATCACAAGTAGGCAGAGAGGCAGGCAGAGAGAGAGAGGGAAGCAGGCTCCCCACTGAGCAGAGAGCCCGATGTGGGGCTCGATCCCAGGACCCTGAGACCACGACCTGAGCCGAAGGCAGAGGCTTTAAACCACTGAGCCACCCAGCCGCCCCTATTTATTTATTTATTTTTTAAGATTTTTATTTATCAGAGGGAGAGAGAGAGAGCACAAAGCAGGGGGAGTGGCAGGCAGAGGGAGAAGCAAGCTCCCTGCTAAGCAAGGATCCTAAATATGGGACTTGATCCCAGGACTAATAATGACCTGAGCCGAAAGCAGACTCTTAACCACCTGAATCACCCTGGCATCCCTCTAAAAATATCTTTTTTTTTTTTAAAGATTTTATTTATTTATTTGACAGTAGATGGAGAGGCAGACAGAGAGAGAGAGAGAGGGAAGCAGGCTCCCCACTGAGCAGAGAGCCCGACACGGGACTCGATCCCAGGACCCTGAGATCATGACCTGAGCTGAAGGCAGCGGCTTAACCCACTGAGCCACCCAGGCGCCCCCCCCTCTAAAAATATCTTACTTCTGACACATTATATATAGTATTTTGTAGACAAACTCATCTAAAAAATTCTATACTAACCTTAAATGAGTTGAGGTAAATCAAGACATCATCAAATTGCTTCAGCAGAAAGAAACAGGAAGCCATGCACTGCCTCCCAGGTATTGTATCTGAAATGGAATGGGAAAAGAAACTTATTATTAAACTTACTCAGGTATATTCATGAAACTGAAAGTTCTCTTTGGCTGAAATTTTGGTTACTTTATAATTTAGAGATAGGAATGTACTACAAGACATCTTTCCAGATTCTGAAATTATAGATTCTATTCAGGGGACAAAACCTCAATATAATGGAGGTTACTGTACTTGAGAGTAACCAATAATCTCTCTCGGGGCTAACTCACAGACTCCAGAATGAACACACACCATGCAGACTACAGTATTCCTCAGATGTTCTTCCAAGGCTTTGAGTCTCCTACCCACTCTGACACATGCACATTCAACTATCATGTCTTCGTCTCCATCATCACTCATCTAAGACAACTTAGCACTTCCAGTCTCAAATGGAGAAATCATTTGTCACGGAACCATCTGGTCCAACTTTCTGTCTATTATTAGATTCCTGTTTCAGATAGTAGAGAATGAGTATAGCCCCTCACCCTTGGCACTGGCACTCCTATTCATTCTTGCTCTGTTCAATTTTCCCCCCGTAGCACTTATCACAGTCAGATATACTATATAACTGCTTTCTTTATTGTATTTATTGTCTGTTCAACTGGACTGTATGTCTACAAGGATGGAAGACTTATTTTGTTTATTATATTCCCAATATTCCCAACACTTCAATAAATTTTTGTTGTATGAATGAGTCAAATGAAGAAGGAAGTATTATTCAATAAATGGTTTTGGTGAAACATCTGAAAGAAAATGAATATCCAGGGGTGATAAAAATGTTTCACAACTAGTTCACCACAAATACTGTTCATCAGAGTAGATGCTGGCCCTAGACAACTGGTACAAACAGTCATACCAGTTCATACTGGCTAACTATCAACACTTTTTTTTTTTTTAAAAGATTTTATTTATTTATTTGACAGAGAGAAATTACAAGTACACTGAGAGGCAGGCAGAGAGAGAGAGAAGGAAGCAGGCTCCCTGCCGAGCAGAGAGCCCGATGCGGGACTCGATCCCAGGACCCTGAGATCATGACTGATAGCGCCCCGCTATCAGCCCTTTTAATAGCCTTTTCTGAAATCTTACACTCAATCTTGACTGATTAAATCAATACTTTAATAATAAAATAAAGCAACAAACTACTGATGGAAAATATAAGTGAAGATTATATAACTGTGGGGGCATGAAAGCACTTTCTAAAATAGATACCAATGTAAAATATCATTTTAAAAAGATAAGCTTTGGGGCACCTGGGTGGCTCAGTGGGTTAAAGCCTCTGCCTTCGGCTCAGGTCATGATCCCAGGGTCCTGGGATCGAGCCCCACATCGGGCTCTCTGCTCCACGGGGAGCCTGCTTCCTCCTCTCTCTCTCTGCCTGCCTCTCTGCCTACTTGTGATCTCAGTCTGTCAAATAAATGAATAAAATCTTTAAAAAAAAAAAGATAAGCTTCAGTAAGATTTAAATATTTTATATCTGAAAAGATAGCATAGGCAAAATTAAAAGGCAAATGATCCACGAAAAAATATTCATGACACGATGAAAGTTGAATATATAAAGAGCTCTTGAAAAATCAATAAAAGTTAAAATTTCAAATAAAAAACAGAATCAAATTTTAAAAACCCACATGAAGTAAAGATTACATTTATTCTCTTCTATTTATACAATCTCTCATCCCACTTGAGCTGAGATGTTGAGAAGAGCTAACCCAATTTTCTCTCCTCTGTCTCTCCCACAGAATTTCCTACTTGATACTTTGATACTTTGCTTTCAAGGCTGACACATGTAACCCTGAACAGAGATTCAGACTTCACCAGTCAATATATGACCAACTCCAATTATGAATCATGTGAATGAGTATTGATTTCAGACATACCACACTCACTCGCTGACCCTCCCACCAGCTGGAAGAACTGCTGGGCAATTTTCATATGGTCCCTCTGAAAAACAAAGCAGAGCTGAGATAGCTGACAGAAGGTGAAAATGTTTTATTTGTATCACACATTATAGTTTTAAAATATGTGCCAGGATTTAAGATACATCCTTGTCTTACATCCTCTCCCAAATAAACTCTTATTAGCATAAGCACTAGAGAATCATAACCTGAAACTAAATTTAAACCTACCCTGGGTCAGATAAAAAAAAGAAGAAAAAAATATGTGATTCCCTAAACTCTATCCCAAAAAGTAACTTCATTAAAGGACTCAGTCATTTAGTCATTCATTCACACATTCAACAGATACTTATTGGTTTTTTTTTTTTTTTTTTTTACTTACTGTTCTTTGTATGTATGTATGATCTGATCATACATCAGATCTTGTGGTAGGAGCCATGGTTGTAACAAGGACTATTAATTCAATACACTCATTCACTTATTCAATAACTATTTAGTGCCTATCCATTATATGAGGCACTGCAGAGTGAGCAAAACATAAAAATATTTATTTATATCTACTTTGTTCCCAAAAGGACTTAATGTGCCATAGTCAGATGGATAAGAACTTAATTTTAAACAGCGTTTTAAAATATTTATAAAGTATTTGCCAAAGAAACAATTATCTCCATTTTACAGATGCCAAAATTATAGCTCAGGGATCTGCAAGGTTAACCAAACTCACTAAAAATAAGAATGAAGCTATGCAACGATTTTCAATTATTATTAGATATAAATGCTGCTTAAAATTTGGGCTTTTAAAAGATGAAGCAGCAATTCTTAGGGTTAAAGCTTTCTCTCTCTCTCTCTCTTTTTTGTCTTTAAATAACATAATTCTTTTTATAATGGAACCTGGGTTGGGGAATATGAAGAAAGGAAAGGAACTGCAGATAAGCCTATTTTTAAGCTCACTGCTGATTAAACTTGAACATTCATCTTGATATTTTCCATACATTATAACTGCAACTATAGATTACCAGTGATTTCATACTCACCGAACCCATTTCCTGGCCAAGGGCCGCATTGACCACTCCTTTGAGGATATACTCCTGCCAACATAGAATAACACTAATTAATTCCCAAAGAATATGTAGCTATGAAATCTTTTTCAAATAAATTTCAACTTGCTACTTTACATATATTATCAAAAGTTACCCAGAGTCACTTTTCTCTGATCCATCCCTGGCTTGAATGAAAGAATGAGGAGAATTTCATTTGGTTTTCAGGAAAGTGTCCATATAACAGAATTCGCCATATTTGTAAATTCACCACACTGGTAAATTTGTAAAGTCTTAAGCAGAAAAACTCAATGGAAACCTCGAGAAGTTAAGTTTTATTTCAACTCAATGGAAAAAATTAACAATAAAACATTTATGTAATAATTTTTATCACTTTATTAGCCACTGCCATTCTTTATAACCACATCATATATATCATTTTCCACTTCTAATCATATAATAACTTTTATTTGCTAATAATCCTTTTCCTAAAGAAAAAAAGTATCCTCTGATCTCCACTTGTAAGATATTATCTCTTTTGGAGCCCTGGAGTCTCACCTTTATTGCTTTCAGACTTGGCTCTATTCTTTAACAGACACCTTCCTTAGCAGCTTTATAAATTTTTTATGTAGGTACTGTTTTTATGTAAGAGGTTTCATAAAAAGAGCAGTACTAAAGATGCTGAAACTTTTAATACACTTGAGGAATATATCTGTTTAGATTTCATGGGGTCTGGAAAATTTTCAGTCTTTCATTTAGTAAGTGCAATGTCTGTTACATGCTTAGTGTACACAGTGTTGGAAATACAGACACAGGCCCTGACTGCAAAGACTAACAATCTAGTAGGAGAGAAAGAGAAGCTGCAATTATACCAGTGAGATAAGCTTTGATATCTTGTTGGTTCCATCAGCATTTTAGATTTCAGTTTTTTCAAACCTCAACGCTTCAGAGGAAATGACTACATATAAGGGAATTTAAAAACATGAAAAAGTGCAGAATGTTCATTCTCATATTGAAAGTCTCACAGGACATTCCTAAATCAATATATATGGTCTTTCTTGAGATTCTACAAGTCAGAATCTTCTCTAACATGCCTTCCTGATATCCTTCTGAAATTGTACTTTCAACAGAAGTTGGTTAGCAACATGGTAACACATTTTCAATTACCTGAGGAGTAGTAGGTTCCAGATCCTTAATTAAGTTATAAGCTTCTTGTACATCATCTGAAATGCAAGAAATAAATAGCTATACTAGTCTATATTCCACAGCAAACCCTTCTGAAACAGTCCTGAAAAGATCCTTCAGCATTCAAACATTCATGGGAGGTATGATTTGTTTTATCTGTCCTCTAACTTTCCATCAAGGTCAATGTGGAATAATTATCCTAAAGATAACCAAGTATCTTAGGAAAACTGTAAGTCATGAAGTACCTAAAAAAATGTTCAAGCTAAGAATACGGTCTGAGTATTATAAAGCAATGGTGTTGTAGTTATATAAGTAAAACTATTGATTTTGAAAAAAGACAATATATATGAAGAATGCAGAAGTGAAATGACATGAAGTTTGGGATTTGCTCTAAGACATTTCAGCAGTAAAAAGGGACAGGCAGGATGGATGAGAGAATGGCAATATTGTGAAGACTGCTGAATCTGGAATGATTTATTTTGTGTGTTCATAGTATTTTGCTTAGTTTGAAAAATTGTTTATAATAATTAATTTCTGAAATATATAAAATATTTAACTCTGGTCCAAATGCCTATTTCTTTGTGCTTACATATCAAATAGAACTCTTTGCAAGTTCATGTTATTTTAATATACACTTACATTTTCCTCAATGAGGGCACCTAAAAAGGCCCACACTCTTAGTCCAGGGCCCACAACACAGTGCCACCACCAATGCATGTTAGCTCCTATCCTGTACTCAACACTGTTAGAGCCAAGACTGTTTAGGTGCATGTCTAACAATTTTAACCTTACTTGGGGGGAGTAAATATCCCAGTCTCTTTGAATCAGAGTATTTCTCATAAGAAGCCAGAAGTACAAAGAAACAGAAAGGCAGACAATTAGAGCAAACACCATTAAAAAACAAAAACAAAAACTCAAGAAAATGTGGATGTGCATTATACAAAGAAAAAGAACCACAAGGAAGGGGAAGGAAAAACAGTAGAAAAACTGAAATAGAATGGGTAGAGAACAAAGGACAGAAAAAGAAGAGGAAGAAAGAAAAACAATGAGGGAGAAGGTTGGAAGCAAAAGAAGAGGAGAGAGAGGATAAAGAGAAAAGACATAACAAATAAGCACCAATAAATTTGTTCTCTCCTACGAACCTGTTGCAAATATATTTTTGGAAGTATTATGGATTTTAAGTTAAGCAAGTAGTTCAGTTAGAGGTTAAATGCTCTAAAATATCTCATTATAAGCAAGACCAAGACAAATTTTTCGTACCTTGACGAAGGTAGTAAATCACTAAGTTTAACCGAGCTTCAGGAATGACATCAACCAGGGGAGGCAAAACCTGCAAAGCCCCTTCACCTCCTCGGAAAACAACCTAAAGATAGAGAAAGTCAGTTATTGTGGCAGTAAGTATGAATATATTTATTGGTGGAAAAGTTTAATTAAGGAATTGCCACTTATAACTGGGTACTCAGTTATATTTTCAATATATTTTTGAAGCTCTCAGTATAGACACCACCTTGACCCCATTGAAAGCAGGCTATTATCTTAATTATAGTAAGTGTAAAAAACAGAACAAAGGCATAAGCCTACTGTATACATTTCCTTTTCATAAGAACTGCAGAAAACTCTTTAAAGTACCCCAAAATTAATAAAACATTTTTCTAGACAGATATTTTGTATCAAAAGCTCCAAGAATGGGGCACCTGGGTGGCTCAGTCAAACATCTAATTCTTCTTTTTTTTAAAATGGCTTTATTTATCTGAGAGAGAGAATGTGCCCGTGCATGCACAAGCAGGGTTAGAGGCAGAGGAAGAAGAGGCAGAAGCAGACTCCCTGCTGAGCAGAGAGCCTGATTCCAGCACCTTTAGATCAGGACCTGAGCCAAAGGCAGGCTCCCCATGTATCTAACTCTTGATTTTGCCTCAGGTCATGATTTCAAGGTTGTAGGATCAAGCCCGACGGACTCCGCCTGGCATGGAGTCCAAGGATTCTCTCTCTCCCTCTCCCTCTGGCGCTCCCTGCTCTCTTGTCTCTTTTTTTCTAAAGACAAATGAACAAACTCTATGAAGGAATTTATATAACCTTTCTGAGCCTGTTTCCTCATCTCTAAATGGCATTAATGATGCCTACCTATCAGGATTATTAATGAGGGTTGAATGAGTTAAAGTGGGCTAAATGTGTGGTACATAGTAGGTAATATTTAATTAACACAGTAAACACTCATTAGCACCTACTGTATGCATGGGATTGTAGTAAGCACTGGGGTTACAGCAGGAATAATCACTCCGGTCACTATATAGGTTACACTCAAGTGGGGAGACAGCCTCAAACAGCAAACACATAAGTATTACTTCATTTGACAGTAAATGCTATAGAGAAAAGCTAAAACAAAATACCATTCAGTAAAGCAGGTTTGTGTGCTCTTGTATACCCAGAACCTAGGACAGTGTCTAGCACATAGCAAGTTTTTTCACAAGTAAATATACAGAAATCAAGGCCATCAGATATGAACTACCTAATCTCTCCTTTCTAACTAAAAAATATCCACTTGGTCAGCTTTCTTGATTCTTCTTTGTCTGAGACGTTCCCTTCGTTTGCTAAGGTTAATTTTTTTGTCTTCTTGATCTCCAGACTTAGAAAAAATTAATTCCAGTACAAATTAATATACAGTGTTCTATTAATTTCAGATGTACAATATAGTAATCAACAATCCTCTCCATTACTCAGCGCTCATCATGGTAAGTGTAATCTTCATCCCCATTACCGACTTCCCCCTACCCCCATCCGCCTCCCTTCTGCTAATCACCAGCTTGTTCTCTATAGTTAAGTCTGTTTCTTGGTTTGTCTTTTTTAATTTTGTTTCTTAAATTCCATGTATGAGTGAAATCATATGGTATTTGTCTTTGTCTAACTGACTTATTTCACTTGGCATTATACTCTCTAGATCCATCCATGCTGTCCCAAATGGCAAGATTTCATTCATTTTTATGGGTGAATAGTATTCCACGGTAGCCATTGGACTCTATTGTATCCATTCATCTATTGATGGACACTGGGTTGCTTCCATATTTGGCTATTGTAAATAATGCTGCAAAAAACATAAGGATGAATGTATTTTTTTGCATTAGTGTTTTCAAGTTCTTCAGGTAATTACCCAGTAGTGGAATTAGTGTATCACATGGTAATTCAATTTTTAATTTTCTGAGGAACCTCCTTACTGTTTCCCAGAATGGCTGCACCAGTTTACATTCCCACCAATCGTGCACAAGGGTTCCTTTATTTCCACATCCTTGCCAACACTTGTTGTTTCTTGTGTTTTTGACTTTAGCCATTCTGACAGGTGTGAGGTATACCTCATTGTGGTTTTGATTTGCATTTCCCTGATGATCAGTGACGTTGCACATTTTTACATAGTCTGTTGGCTATCTCTATGTCTGTCTTCTTTGGAGAATGTTCATGTCTTCTGATCATTTTTAAATTAGATTATTCAGGAGTTTTGGTGTTGAGTTGTAGAAGTTCTTTTTTCCCTTTTTTTTCCTCCACACCCAGTGTAGAGTGCAGGGCAGGGATTGAACTCATGACTCTGAGATCCAGACCTGAACTGAGATCAAGAGCCAGACGCTTAATCAGCTGAGCCACCCAGGCACCCCGAGTTGTTTAAGTTCTTTATACATCTTGGATCCTAACCACTTATGGGATGTGTCATTTGCAAATATCTTCTCCCACTTAATAGGTTGTCTTTTTGTTTTGTTGACTGTTTCATTGGCTGTGCAGAAGTTTTTAATTTTGATGTAGTCCCAATATTATTTTTGCTTTTGTTGTGCTTGACTCAGAAGACAGATCTAGAAAAATGTTTCATGGCTGATGTCAGAAAGATTACTACCTGTGCTCTCTTCTAGGATATTTATGGTTCAGGTCTCACATTTAGGTTCTTAATCCATTTGGTATTTATTTTTGTGTATGTTATAAGAAAGTGTTTCAGTTTCATTCTTCTGCATGTTGTTGTCTAGTCCGCTCAACACAATTTGTTGAAGAGAATTTTCCCCATTGCATATTCTTGCTTCCTAATTGACCATATAATTGTGTGTTTATTTCTGGGTTCTCTATTCTGTTCTGTCTGTTCTTATGCCAGTACCACAGTATTTTGATTACTATAGCTCTGTATTCTATCTTGAAATCTGGGATTGTGCTATCTCCAGTTTTGTTCTTTTTTCTTTTTCAAAATTGCTTTAGCTATCTGGGGTCTCTTATAGTTCCATACAAATTTAGGAATGTTTGCTCTAGTTCTGTGAAAAATGCTGCTGGTATTTTTATAGGCATTGCATTAAATCCCTATTTGGGATTTAATTGGGTATTAATTGGGTTAATTAATTAATTAATTAATTGGATATTGGGCTTGTACTACCCAATTGCTTTGAGTAATACAAACGTTTTGACAATGTTTGTTCTCCCAGTCCATGGATCTCATAACTTTTAACTCAATCTGGATCTTATTTCTCTATTAATTATTCTATCTTCATTAGTCCTGGTCCTACTTCTCAGCTTTAAACATACACAAGTGTTTTTGCTTTCTTGAAAAATCTTTCTCTTGGTGTACTGTTCCCCCTGGAGAGTGCCCTATTTTTCTCTTTCCTTTTAATGCCACACTTCAAAACTTTGTGGCTTATTATTCTCTCACTGCTTAACTCCTATTCCCAGTACACTAGTCAACTTACTCGCTTTCTTCCATGTTTAGTTGTCAGGACTGTAGCTATCATTTCTCTTATAAAACTCCTAAATCTGCTCTCAAGTCTTGATCTCTCTCCAAGCTTGATTTCCAGACTACTATCTCTAACACATCACTCTCCACAAAAATTTAAGTTGATAAACTAGATGAGAAGTGAAAGGAGGCAGAAGCTCATAATAGAAATTATCCAGAAAAAATTATATCTGTGATAGAGGCCTGAATTAGAGAAGGAATGGAATAAATATAAGACTTTGCCAAGAAAGAATCAACAGGATTAAGTGACCAAGCAGAAATCAGAGGGGAAGGGGAGGAGAGAGCCTAAAGCAGAACTGGTGCTAAAAAAAGAACAGAGAAATCAGAAGGAGCAGGTGTAGCTATTATTGATGCCATTCTCACATGAGGGATCTGAAACTCAGCAATATCATGGCATTTTCCCAGTGTCCCCAGGTGTCCGAGTTGAAAGAAGGGGCTCCGTATCCACAATATTGCATGATCAATTAAATTGAACTTGAATACGAACACTTTTTTTTTTTTTTTTAATCAATGGTCATCACAGTCCAGCTTTCAACCTGACCGCCTTTTTACTTCTCCACTAAGATTTTCCTTTTCACTATACTGCAGGCACACTTCCTGTTCTAGTAAACTTAGCCTGCTCATGACTTTTCTTTTATGTCATTTTTGTTCTAATTCCATATCCTTGTTTTCCGTGAACCCTCTAAATCTCAGCCATCCTTCAAAGGTGAACCCGAGTTGGACCTCACCAGAAAAATCCTTCCCATTTATTGTAGCCTACAAGGATACATGTTTCTTGGTCTTTGCCAACAAAATGAACACCTGGGCCCTGCACTGCCTTGCACTTCTAAACATTATGCATGTGTTACTGCCCTCCCAGTAAGGATTTCCTGGAGCTAAGAACCTGATATCTGAAACTTGTTTTTCTTTTCTCCATAACAAGAGTTTACTTGGAGTAGAGAAGTATTTCTTGCAATATCTCCCTTCACTCCCCCTTCTAACTGCTGAGATATACCAAAATGGACTATAAGACTCAATTCAGTCAAGACAGGAAACTGCTATTCACCAGATTGTGCCTGATGAGTTCTTTAGCAAACTCAAAGGAAGAAGAAGCGTTGTCCATCAAGCTTTTGAGTTCTGCCTGAAATTAAAAAAGGAAAGGCTTAGGAAAATGACAAGTGTATAGTACTTATACCACATATTTGCACAATGTTTTATAGTTTACACAGAATTTAACATGCCATTTCATTCGTATTTCATTTGTTCCTCAGGACTCGAAGAGTCAGTGTGATTGTTAACCTCATTTTACAGATGAGAACATTGAGGCTTATAAACAATAAATGACTTGAAACTTACACAAAGCAGCAAGTTTGAAATGGGTGAGCTCACGTCTGAAGACTCCTACTTAATCTTTTCTTGCAGAGTCAAAGGTGATTAAGGAGCTAAACTTTTAAAACTGGGGCTGATTCTTCAATCTGACCATTCCACCCATCTCAAATTCTCTTAGTACCTCTTTTCAGTTGCACTGTTATATAGCACAATTAAAATAGCTTCTATCATTTATTAGACCTATCAGATCTCTTCTGTATTCTCTCACCCCCTTCACTCCCTGTAGAACAAATGGCCAGCCATTTCCAGCATCTTCGCTAATACCCTAGACTCACCTATCCTCCCTCAGCTTTTTGTTATTCCTACCTGCCAATCTATAATTTTGAGTTATCTTCCTTTCCTCCTTTTTCTACTTCCATCAGTTAGGTAGCTAAGTTTCTCAGGATAAAATAATTAAATTCTTGATTGTTCTCACTAACCACTACAAACGTGTTCTGTTTGATCATATATGGAATTGAGCATCTACCTCAGCAAACTTTTTATTTTTTAAATTTCTTTTTTTTTAAAAGATTTTATTTATTTATTTGACAGGGAGAGAGAGATCACAAGTAGGCAGAGGCAGGTGGGGGTGGGGGAAGCAGGCTCCCCGCTGAGCAGAGAGCCTGATGTGGGGCTTGATCCCAGGACCCTGAGATTATGAATGAAGCTGAAGGCAGAGGCTTAACTCTGAGCCACCTAGGCACCCCCTCAGCAAAATTTTCATTAATCCCTTCTCTTGTCCACAGCAGCAATTCTAAAGTGTTTGGAAATATTAGGCTAGATCAGCAGTTTGCAAGCTTTTAGATCTCAGGATATCTTTTACAATCTTAAAAATTGTTAAGGATCCCAAAGAGCTTTTGTTTACGTGGGTTACAGCCCATATAAATAGCCCATAGTATAATATATATTGTATTAGAAGTTAAAAAAGAAATTTTAAAGTATTCAATTAATCAAACATAAGAAGAAGCCCACTACACATTAACATAAATATTTTTCATTTAAGAAAACTGCATTTATGGAACAAAAACTTAGTGAGAAGAATAGTACTGTTTTATATTTTTGCAAATCTCTTTAATGTCTGGCTTAAAAGAGGACAGCTAGATTAGTATGTCTCTATCTGCATTTGATGTATTTTGAAATATGCTATCTCTGGAAAGCTTCACTGCACACTTGAGCAAAGGAAAGTGAAAAGGCAAAATCTTTTATATCATAAGGACAATTCTTATTTAAGCCCTAGTTCCGGCTGGCCAAGTGAGATGCCTAGGGCACAGAACTGAAAGCAGCACTCACTGTACACGAAAAGATGTTCAGCATCATTAGTCATCAGAGAAATGCAAATCAAAACCACAATGAGATTCCACTGCACATCCAACGGGATGGCCACAATAAAAATTGTCAGATAATAACTGCTGGCAAGGATGTAGAGAAATCGAAACTCTTATACACTGCTGGTGGGAATGTAAACTGGTGTAGCTACTCTGTAAAACAGCCTGGCAGTTCCTCAATTAAATATAGAACTCTATATAACCCACTGATTCCACTCCTAGGCATAAGACCAAGAGAAATGGAAACATGTTCAACTCATGCCCAAGAACATGTACACAAACGCTTATAACAGCATTATTCATAATAGGCCCAAAGTGAAAATGACCCAATGTCCATCAGCTGATGAATGGAAAAACAAAATGTACTGTATCCGCATAATAGAATATTATTTGGTCATAAAAACGAATGAAGTACATTATAGGCTACAACATGATGAAATTTATAAACATGCTAAGTAAAAGAAGACAGTCATAAAAGTTCACACGTTGTATATTACTTTTATATGAAATATCCAGAACTGGCAAATCTAGAGTCAAAAAGCAGATATGCAATTGCTTGGGCTGGGGGGATAGGGGGCCGGGGGTTGATGGAGTTCCTAAGGAGCATGGCGTTTCTTTTTGAGGTAATGCAAATGCTCTAAAACTGAGCTGATGATTGCACATATCTGTGAAAAGAATGAGAGCTTTGTGTGTGCACTGTGCCAGGTACCAGGACACACATGTCAAAAGACACAGTTTCAATACTCAATGAGCTTGTCTAGATGAAAGATAATTAGGCAACTATCAAATAGTACGCATGCTATTTTATGTATGTATATATACCTATATATATATCTATAAATATACCTATATGTATCTGTCTATCTATCCATTCATCTATTTATATATAATCAGACATAAGAGAAAAGAAGAAAGTAGCCCTAAATTTGCAGTCAAGTCTGTGGACATAAGGGTCACATAGACAAGGGTTTGAGATCTGAATTTGTCACTTGTTAGGTGTAAAGCTTTGGGCAAGTTATTTAAATTACCTCAAGAATTAAGTGAATCATTACACATTATGTCATGCTTACTACAGAAGGGCAGAGTGCTACTGGTGTTTATGAGAGAAGGAGCCATAGAATATTGGATGTATTATACAAATTCCTGGAGGAATGCCTGATTTTTAAGTGGCTTAATAAAATTATGGGCAAACACAAACTATATTCTATTGCTAACACCCCCCCCCAAAAAAAAAAGTTTGTCAGGGTACATTTGACATTGTTGTTGACTGCTGAAATACATTATAAAATTAATATGCAACCTGCACAGACACCATTTCAAATGAAAAAGCATGTCTTTTGGGTGACAGGTAATACAGTTTGGTGCCCTAACTTGCATCATGCTAGACCTCCAGAATATGGTTAACCATGCTACCCATATTAGACTATGGAAAGAACATGTGCAGACAAAATGTAAACATTTAATAGACTGGAAAAAATTTGGAAGAACTCCCAAGATTAACTCAAGATAGAAAGGCAAGAATATATTTCTTTTATTTGTTCTTACCAAAGACCATAAACTCTACCAGTTTACTATTAAACTGCTGGAGCTGGAAATTAGCCAATTAGGCAGACCCGGGGGACTTTGTAGTTGCAGTGAGTACACCCAAGAATGTATTGTACATAACATATAAATGGACTGCTCGACTGCATACTAAGCAATTGAAGTGGTGGGCATTTGTATTGCCACAACAGATCACTTTTATCAACATAAGCCACAAAAAGTCAATCTGGGCCTATGCTAAGGGCACATGCTTTCCATGCCACCCCTCCCACAATTAATAAACACTGTTTCACTCAGGAGCTGAGTCTGCTGTCAGCTAAAATATGGAAATAATGTCCCTTGCTATGGCATTTACATAGTGAATTTTGCTTTGATAGAGTTAGTTTGCTGGTTTCAGTTCCTTTCCATCCTCCCCCAGTGGCATGATACCAGCTGAAACTGTTTTTTGGACAAGGGTGGGATTTTAAAATTTTGACACATGCACAAATTTTACATCAAATTTTGATGGTTTCTGACATCAACTAAAATAATGGTTGAGGAAGTAATTTCCACGGCCCCTCTCACACTGTTAATCTAAAAATAGCCTACATAGGGCACCTGGTTGGCTCAGTTGGTGGTGTGGGTGACTCTTGATCTTGGGGTTATAAGATTGAGCCCCATGTCGGGTGCAGACAGTACTTAATAAAACCTTCTAAAAAATCACCTGTTTATCACATAAATAAATAAATAGCTATAAATACATATAGTATAGAATATGCCCTCCTTTTTTTCCTCTCTCTATATATGCTTATGTATGTGTGTGTGTGTATAACATTAAATAAAAGGGGGTCCCTTGTATGGCCTACTATGCACTCTCAGTTTCCTATATAAAGAGAGCTGTAGCAGAATTTATCCACAGAATTGCCAGAGAAACTAAATAATAGATACAAACCATTCTGCATATGCCTAGAAGTTAGCTTACTTCTAAGTATTTATAAAACATTTACCACTATTGCCTCATGGGGTAACCCTAAAGAGATGCTGAATTGTACCAAGCAGAATGAGGCCTTCCAGGAAACGAGAATGGTATACGCAAAGCTACGATAGCAGGAAAGCATGGTGTGTGGAATAACATCAATGGCTAGACGGGAGAGGGCAGACTAGGGCAGGGAAATTATTTAAAGAACCAAAATAAAAGATGAGGAGTGCCCAGACTAGAGCAGTGGTAGAGGAGAAGAGATAGCTAAGATGCAGAACTGAGAGGAACTGGTAGATGTTTAGATGGGGCACTGAAGAAAAAGACAGATGGAAATCTTAGGTTTGTGATGGGATTTACATGTTGGTGACAATGAACCACAGAGCCACAAACCTATTTTAGAGGAAAAAGAACAACTGTCCACTTTCAACATATTTAAGGTAACGTAAAGCATCTAGGATCGTCTCCAATACATTAGACACACAGAATTCAGAAATCAACATTTTTTAAGAATATCTAATCAATATAAATATTCATATATGGTTGGTTCTTACAGAATCACCCTGGCAATAACAAAGGGATATTGTATTAATTAGGAGATACAAATAATAGAGTCTTATGAATAACCCAAAAAGTATAGGGTTATTCAAAGTGGAATTAAATAAATTAAAAAACACATTTCCATCACTACCTCAGCTGCTTTGCCATTGTAAAGGCGAAAATGATTACAGGCCTTAAGATTGAGTGCGATGGTGCTATCAGGAATTTGCTGAAGGTAAACTGCCAGAACTTCTTGAGACACATCATAGTAATCCAACTTGTAGTAACATAGGGCCACGTATACATTGAGGGCAAGGTATTCCCTATTAGATAAAGAATTAAGGTTAACAGTTCAAGTCTACTTCATAGTAAGGTTGTCAAACTACAAAGACATCTTTAATGGCTCAAACTGACAGCCAGGTGAGGAGGACATGAACTTGCCTTTTGAATAAAGAAGGCAAGGTATCATCAGTGCAATATTTTTCTTTTGTATTATAGTATGTTGATGTTGTGATTTAAGTAGACAGAGAGATGACAGCTAAAGGAGAAAGGGAAGCATTCAACTCCTACCAGTTCATGTTAAAAAGACCAAACTAACGCATGCTCTAACTGGGCGAAACTGTAAATAAGTATGTACCAGACAAAGGACAGACACACAAAGCAAGCAGACTCAATGACTAGGAAGGGGAATGGGTGGGGTGCAGATAAGCAAAAGGGGAGAAGGCAGGTGGATGAGATATTTTTGGGAAGTGGGAGAGATACCCAGTGGTCAGTGATAAAGTTGGAATGTTAGTTCTTCAGAATGTTTTATTTCTAATTTTGTCGGCAAGTTCCCTGCAACCTAATACAATGTTGAAATGACAAATTTAGACCATGCATTTTCAACAGGGGCCATATCATCCTCAAAGGGGTAAAGATCCTTATGAAGAAGTGGAAAATTGTATTCATTTTAAGTATAAAGCATAGATATACATTCAGTATATACATGGACATACAGTGTATCTGTGGTTTTAAAATTTCACGGGGTGGGGGAAAGACCAAAAAGACTCCTTGGAAGGGTGATAGTGAAATAAAAGTGGAGAAACCCTGATCTAGAGAGTAAGGAGTTCTTAATTGGATCACATTATTAGCTAAACAGATTTGAACACATGGTGATAATAGGTCGAAAGAACACTAGGTCCTCAGCCAAATCAGTTACAGAAAAAGCTAACAAAATGAGATCTGGAGTAGCCATGAAAGGACACAGACCTGTTATCTAGCAGTATTCGCTTATAAATATCAATAGCTTCTTGGTAGTGAGATCGCATATAGTGGATTGAGGCCAAACTGAGTTGATCTTCTGTGATATCCTGAAGATTCTGATGAAAGTTCATCAACTTCTTCTCATCATTAAACTAAAATTGACAGAGGGAAAAAGACATGTAAAGATTCATGAGAGTACAGTTAATCACCACCGACGGTACAGAGATTTTAACTCCCCCTCTTTTAGCCGTTTTGGTCTCTCAGTTCTCCCTATTTTCCTTCAGTTCCTTGTCTTCTCTCCTGTCTCGCCTTCAGAGTAAGAATGAAAACAGCCTCTGGAGGCAAAGCCTTTGAGTCACAGCTAATATTAATTACTTGACCCCCCCTTCCTTTCTATTTTTTCCCCTATGTCTTTTTATCATTCTTATATGCTGTTTTTAAGAGACACATTTTAAAAAATAAAGACACATTAAGGTAGAAAGTTTAAAAGTATGTGAAGAGAGGGGCACTAGGGCATCTCATCTTAAGTATATAAGGAGATATAATAGACAAACACCAAACAAAAGAGAGTGGTGTAGGTATACAAATATAACGAAGCCGACTTTATGTGAAGAGAAATTTTTAGAGATAGAGACATTGCACAATGATGTTTCAGTCCACTGGTGAATAGAACAATTCTAAATTTGTATGTACTTATTGATAGAGTCTGAAAAACATGTAATGCAAAAACTGAAAGAAGCAAACAGAGATGGATAATTACACTATGAAACTTTTAAATGTACTAAGAATAATCATTTTCATATACTGCCTATAGATGATTTGATAAAGTTTCCATAAAATAATTTAGAAATATCAATTAAAAGCTTTAAAAATAATATTTATTTTTAAAAATATTTTTTAAAATAATTTTTAAAATATTTTAATTTAAAATACTTAATTTAATTTCAAATGATTTTAAAAAATATTTATTTATTTAGAGCGAGAGGGAATCTGTGCATGTGTAAAAATGTGTGTGTATACATATGGATATATATATATGTATGTATGTTATATACATGGAATATAGCTCAACCATGAAAAAGAATGAAATCTTGCCATTTGGGACAAAAGGATGGATCTAGAGAGTAAAATGCCAAGTGAAATAAATCAGTTAGAGAAAGTCAAATACCATATGATTTCACTCATATGTGGAATTTTTTTTTCAAAATCTTTTTTTTTTAAGATTTTATTTATTTATTTGACAGAGACACACAGAGATCACAAGTAGGCAGAGAGGCAGGCAGAGAGAAAGGAGGAAGCTGGCAGAGAGCCCGATGGCCTTGATCCCGGGACCGTGGGATTATGACCTGAGCCAAAAGCAGAGGCTTAACCCACTGAGCCACCCAGGCGCCCACTCGTATGTAGAATTTAATAAATAAAACAAATGAGGAGAGAGAGACAGGCAAACCAAGAAACAAACTCTTAATGATGGTACCAGAGGGGAGGTGGGTAGGGGGATGGATTAAATACGTGATAAGGATTCGTAAGTATTAAAAAATTAAAAATAAAGAAATAGACATATACATATATATGTACAATCTGAAAGTCAAATAACTAGGAAACATTAAATTATGATACACGCATACAATGAAATGTTATAAATGCCATTTTAAGACGTCACAGTCTTGGGGCACCTGGGTGGCTCAGTGGGTTAAGCCTCTGCCTTCAGCTCAGGTCATGATCTCACACTCCTGGGATTGAGCCCCGAATTGGGCTCTTTGCTTGGCAGGGAGCGTGCTTCCCCCTCCTCCTCTGCCTGCCTCTCTGCCTGCTTGTGATCGCTTTCTCTGTCAAAAAAATAAATAAAATCTTAAAAAAAAAAAAAAAAGGCACAGTCTTAAAGACTATTTAGTGACTCAGGGATATGCTCATTGTATAAAGGTTAAGTTTAAAAAAAAAAGGCAGAATACAAAAACATATATTTGGTATAAGGCTCATTCTTCAAAACAGAAAAATGAACAAAATATAAATATGTGTATAAAAATAATTATCTTTATTTATTTGAGAGAGAGAGAGCACAAGCAGGGGGAGAGGCAGAAAGAGAAGCAGAGAACTTGACCAGAGAACTTGATATGGGGCTCGATCCCAGGACCCCGGGATCACGACCTGAACTGAAGGCAGATGTTTAACCAATGGAGCTACCCAAGCACCCCTTAAAAATAATTATCTTAAATGGAGATATAAGGGACACCTGGGTGGCTCAGTTGGTTAAGCAGCTGCCTTCGGCTCAGGTCATGATCTCAGGGTCCTGGGATTGAGTCCCACATTGGGCTCCTTGCTCGGCAGGGAGCCTGCTTCTCCCTCTGCCTCTGCCTGTCTCTCTGTTTGCCTGTGCTCGCTCGCTCTCTCTCCCTCTGTCTCGGACAAATAAATAAACAAAATCTTAAAAAAAAAAATAAATGGAGATATAAGATAACAAAAGACTGAAATGCAGTTTCCTTTATTATTTATTTTTTTAATTTAAATTTTAGGTAGTTAACATACAGTGCAATATTGGTTTCTGAAGCAGAATTCAGTGATTCATCACTTACTTAAAACACCCAGTGCTCATCGTAACAAGTGCCCCCTTTAAGGACCATCATCCATCTAGCCCATCCCCCACCCTCCTCCCTCCATCAACCCTGTTTGTTCACTATCGTTAAGAGTTTCTTATGACTTATTTCCCTCTCTCCTTTTTTCCCCTCTTCCCCCTTCCCATATGTTCATCTGTTTTCTTTCTTAAATTCCACATATGAGTGAGATCATATGGTATTTGTCTTTCTCTATTTCACTTAGCATAATAGACTCTAGCTCCATCCATGTCATTGCAAATGGCAAGATTTCACTCTATTTTTATGGCTGAGTTATAGCCCACTGTACATATACACCACATGTTCTTTATCCATGCCTCGTCGATGGACATTTGGGCTCTCTTCATAGTTTGGCTACTCTTGATAATGCTGCTATAAACACTGGGGTGCAAATATTCCTTTGAATCTATATTTTTATATCCTTTGGGTAAATATCTAGTGGTGCAACTGCTGGATCATAGGGTAGTTGTATTTGTATTTTTAAAAAGATTTTATGTATTGATTTGAGAGGGGAGAGCGAGCATGAGTGGGGGAGGGGCTGTGAGAGGGGGAAAAGCAGACTCTCCATTGAGGGAGGAGCCTGACTCTAGGCTCTATCCCAGAACCCTGAGATCATGACCTGAGACAAAGATGCCTAAGCAACTGAGCCACCCAGGTGCCCTTGGGCAGTTCAATTTGTAACATTTTGAGGAACCAGCATGCCATTCTCCAGAGTGGTTGCACCAGTTTGCATTTCCACCAACAGTGCAAGAGAATCCCCCCCCCCTTTTTTTAAAGATTTTATTTATTTATTTGACAGACAGAGATCACAAGTAGGCAGAGAGGCAGGCAGAGAGAGAGAGAGAGGAGGAAGTGGGCTCCCTGCTAAGCAGAGAGCCTGATGCAGGGCTCGATCCCAGGATCCTGGGATCATGACCTGAGCCAAAGGCAGAGGCTCCAACCCACTGAGCCACCCAGGCGCCCCGAGAATTCCCCTTTCTTTGCATCCTCACCAACCCCTGTTGCTTCTTATGTTGTTAATTTTAGCCATCCTGACATGTGAGATGGTATCTCATCATGGTTTTTTTTTTTTTTTTAATATTTTATTTACTTATTTGACAGAGAGAGATCACAAGCAGGCAGAGAGGCAGGCAGAGGGAGAGGAGGAAGCAGGCTCCCCGATGAGCAGAGAGCCCGATGCGGGGCTCGATCCCAGGACTCTGAGATCATGACCTGAGGTGAAGGCAGCGGCTTAACCCACTGAGCCACCCAGGCGCCCCTCATCATGGTTTTGATATATATTTCCTTGATGATGAGTGATACTGAGCATCTTTTCATGTGTCTGTTAGCCATTTGGGTATCTTTTCTGGAAAGTGTCTACTCATGTCTTCTGCCCATTTCTCAATTGGGTTGTTTTTTTGGGTATGGAGTTCGATTAAGCTCTTTGTAGATTTTGCAAATATTTTCTCCCATACTGTAGGCTGCCTTTTAGTTTCGTTGACTGTTTTCTTTGCTGTAGAAACTTTTTTATCTTGATGAAGTCCCAATAGTTCACTTTGGCTTTTGTTTTCCTTGCTTCAGGAGAGGAATCTAGCAAGAAGTTGCTATGGCTGAGGTAAAAAAGGTTGCTGCCTATATTCTCAAGGATCACGATGGTTTCCTGTCTCACATTAAGGTCTTTCTTTCTTTCTTTTTTTTTTTTTTAAGATTTTATTTATTTACTTGAGAGAGAGCATGAACGAGGAGAAGGTCAGAGAGAGAAGCAGACTCCCCATGGAGCTGGGAGCCCAATGCGGGACTCGATCCCGGGACTCCAGGATCATGACCTGAGCCGAAGGCAGTCGTCCAACCAACTGAGCCACCCAGGCGTCCCTCACATTAAGGTCTTTCACCCATTTTGAATTTATTTTTGTGTATGATGTAAGAAAGTGGTCTAGTTTCATTCTTCTGCATGATGCTGTCCAGTTTTCCCAACACCATTTGAAGAGAATGATTTTTTTCCATTGGATCTTCTTTCCTGCTTTGTCAAATATTAGTTGACCATACAATTATGGGTCCATTTCTGGGTTCTCTATTCTGTTCCACTGATCTGTGTGTCTGTTTTTGTTCCCATACCATACTGTCTTGATCACCATAGCTTTGCAATAAAGCTTGAAATCTGGAATCATGATGCCTTCAAGTTTGTTCTTCTTTTTCAGAATTGCTTTGGCTATTCAGGGTGTTTTGTGGCTCCATACAGATTTTAGGACTATTTGTTCTAGCTCTGTGAAAAATGCTGGTGGTGTTTTGATGGGGATTACATCAAATGTGTAGATGACTTTGGGTAGTACAGACACTTTAACAATGTTTGTTCTTCCAATCCATGAGCATAGAATGCTCTTCCACTTCTTTGTGCCCTCTTCAATTTCTTTCGTAAATGCTCTATAGTTTCCAGAGTACAGATGTTTTATTTCTTTAGTTAGATTTACTCCTAGGTATCTTATTGTTTTTGACATAATTGCAAATGGGATTGATTCCTTAATTTCTTTGGTGTATAGAAATGCCAACAGATTTTTGCACATTGACTTTATATCTTATGATTTTGCTGAACTCATGTATCAGTTCTAGCAATTGTTTGGCAGAGTCTTTCAGGTTTTCTTTTATGTAGAGTATCATGTCATCTGCAAATAGTGAAAGTTTCTCTTCTCCCTTGCCAATGTGGATGTCTTTTATTCTTTTTGTTGTCTAACTGCTGAGGCTAAGACTTCCAGTACCATGTTAATTAGTAATGGTAAGAGTGGACATCCTTGTCTTCTTACTGACCATAGAGGAAAGGGTCTCAATTTTTCCTTACTGAGGATAGTATTAGCTGTGGGTCTTTTGTATATGGCCTTTATGATGTTGAGGTATGTTCTATCTATTCCTACTTTGTTAAGTTTTTTTTTTAATCAATAAAGGATGCTATATTTTGTCAAATGCTTTTTTTGTATCTATTGACAGGATCATATGGTTTTTATCCTTTTATTAATAAATCGTATCACATTGATTGATTTACAAATTCCACCCTTGTAGCCCAGGAATAAATCCCACTGGATGGTGGTGAATAATTCTTTTAATGTAGTATTGAATTCAATTTATTAGTATTTTATTGAGAATTTTTGCATTTATGTTCATTAGGGATATTGGCCTGTAATTCTCCTTTTTAGTGGGTATAGATTTTATTTTCTCTTTCAACTTTTGCTTACTTATATTTTATTTAATAGAATTAATGTGTAACTTCTATAATATGGAAAATTATTTTTAAGAAACCATTTTATAAGCCGGGGTGCCTGATTGGTTCAGAAGGTACAGAATGTGACTCTTGATCTTGAGATCATGAGTTCAAGCCCCATTGAGTGTAGAGCTTACTATAAAAAAAGAAAAGAAAATTTGGGGTGCCTTGCTGGCTCAGTTGGAAGAACCTGTGACTCTTGATCACAGGGTTGTGAGTTCGAGTCTCCTGTTGGGTACAGAGATTTACTTAAATGAATAAACAAAAACTTAAAAAGGGGGTACCTGAGTGGCTCAGTCAGTTAAGCATGTGACTCTTGATTTCAGCTCAGGTCATGACCTTAGGGTTGTGAGATCGAGCCCTGCATCAGGCTCCACACCAGATATGGAACCTGCTCGAGATGCTCTCTCTCACTCCCCCACCCTACGCTAGTGTGTTCTCTCTCTTAAAAACAAAACAAAACAAAACTTGCTGCTATAAGGCAATTCTGAAAAGTGTGTGTTTCTAGGAGTTAAGGTGTCTTAGAGTCTGCTTCCAAGAGACAATAGGATCATTGAAACAAACTAATCTGAAATGACTACTACTTAAAAAAAACCTAAAATCTAACATCTCTTATTAGTAAAGAACACTCAGAAAAGAAAATCCTATAAAGTCAATACCTATATTCTACTTGTTCTAGAAATACTATTAATAAGCATTTCTAGTTCATTATCTTTCACCATTGTTCTTAATAAGAAGTATGAAAAAATATTTTAAAACAAAAAATGTGATATGAGAACATAAATACCTTATGAGCCAAGTGGAAAAGGAGGCGGTTTTGAAGTCGGCTTTTTGGAGCTGTAAAAAAGACGTTCAAGCTGCTTATTAATTGTCTAAGGCACTTAGTCCTTTACAAGAATAATATGAGACTCAGATAATGTTCCCAAATCCTTATCTATGTGACCCTGATATGTCCCGACTATAATATATATTATTTTCATCTGGTCTCTACCTGCAGAAGCAGCAACTGCATCAGGAACCAGAAAAAAAAAGTTCGCTCCTTCCCCAGCACTTGTTCTACTAGCTTCTATCATGGTGACCCACAGCACAGGACGCCACACACACAGTTCTGGTAGCGGCCCACCACCATGCTACTCACACACTGACCAAACACTGAAAATAAAGTTATATTTATCCCAATTCATGTAGAAATCCCTGTCATTAGCTATTCTTCCAAGTATTCTTTGTCAATTCCTTCTGAAATCTCCTTTTCTACAGTTATACAGCCATATTTCCTTAGATACTAGCTCAATCTCTACTCCACAGATCTTCGAGCATGATCATCGGCCACAGTTAAACACTCAACCAGGTGAAAAGGTTAACACTTCAAGTTACAAATCCCGTTTGCACTGCTGAAGAATTTTCTGGATGCCTAACCTTACATTTTTTTAAAGATTTTATTTATTGATTGATTTATTTGAGGGACAGAGATCACAAGCAGGCAGAGAGGCAGGCAGAGAGAAAGGAGGAAGCAGCCCCCCTTCCCCTTCCCGCGCTGAGCAGAGAGCCCAACATGGGGCTTGATCCCAGGACCCTGGGATCATGACCTGAGCAGAAGGCAGAGGCTTTAACCCACTGAGCCACCCAGGCGCCCCCATTTATTTATTTATTTTTTCTTACAGAAAAAACTCATACTTCAAAGCATAAAAAAGAAAAAAAAATTATATGGCAAGATAGGTAGCTACCGTGATCACTTTCTGTGTGTCTGACAATGTTATAGGCACAGACACAGTCTAGAAACATAAGAAAAATAAGTAACTTACAGGCCTATATAACTACATTAAGAAAAACTGTATCAGAACACGGACACAGTTTGGGTACAAATCAAGAAAGGGTCCAAGTTTCATGTGATCCCTGAATTTGAACTGGAATAGTTCCTAAATATGTATGAATCTGTTAATTCTCTAAGAATTCTATCCTGGAATATATTCTTCACTAACAAATTTCCTAACAAACAGTCCCTTGCCAGTTTCTCTACATTTCTGTGAATTTAATTTGATGCACACTCTCATTATTCTTAATCCTTCCTCCCCTGTTTCTCTTTGCCCTGTTCTTATTTGCAAGTTGATGTCCAGTTCTTAGACAGCTGTCAGGACAAGAAAAGCAAACGACAACTAGTCTGGATTTTTCAAGCCGAAATTACTTGGTTTCTCATTCAGAAGCAGGGAAAACAGCTATAACATCCACATCCCTAGGGCTTAGACAGCTACCTCCAACTCCTACAACAGCATGAATATCCTACACCATGAGGGGGCCTAAGAAAGAGAACTTGCTCTTTTGCTTCTTTCATTCTGCTTATCTGCTGTAGCTTCTGGGAAGGCGGGGTGGGGACAGAAAGCAGCACAGAGATTAACACTCTCTTTAAATGTAAAATCGCTCAGATTCAATGTTCTTTGAAGATTAAATCTATTTTTTAGTTTTTTTTTTTTTTAAGATTTTATTTATTTATTTGACAGAGAGATCACAAATAGGCAGAGAGACTGACAGAGAGAGAGATGAGGAGAAGCAGGCTCCCTGCTGAGCAGAGAGCCCTATGCAGGACTCGATCCCAGGCCCCTGGGATCATGACCTGAGCTGAAGGTAGAGGCTCAACCCACTGAGCCACCCAGGCGCCCCTATTTTTTAGTTTTTTAAAAAATTTTATTTTAAAGTAATTTCTACACCCAACATGGGGCTTGAACTTACAAACCCCAAGATCAAAAGTCACACGCTCTACCGAGTGAGCCAGCCAGGTGTCCCTATTTTCTAGTTTTCTAATTATACTGGTTTTTCCTCAGTAAAAAAAAGGAATTAAATATGTTTTAAAATCTCCGAAATAACTCATACCATTAGTGACAAATCCTGGATATTAAAGGGGCCATTTTACCTTTAAATCCAGCGGCTTCAGCTTGTTTATACATTCCAAGAAAAAAGTAGGTACAGGCTAGGTTCACCCAGACTTCAGGATTGCAATTTTCCTCTTTGGTCGCATTTTCATATTCCTGAAATATATATTAAGCAGGGATCTCACTTCCGCAGTAAAGCAATCAAGGACCCATTCCTCTATAATGGAACAGAATTTCTTACCGAGATTGGGCAACTTCACATTTAGGGAATCCTGTAAGCTCCACTATCCTGTACCTTTAAGGTTAAATACTAAAGTTACAAATCAATTCTACCCATGGTGGGTGGGGGAGTGGGGCTGTTGTCCACAAAACCTTTTTTTTTTTTTCTTAAGATTTACTTATTTATTTGAGAAAGAGAGAGAGAGAGCGCGCGCGCAATGCACACCCAGGGGGAAGGGCAAAAGGAGAAGAGAATCAAGCAGACAGCAAGCTGAGTGCAGACTTGGACGCTGGGCTCGATCTCACAACCCTGAGATCATGACCTGAAACACAGCCTGACCCTTAACTGACTGCGCCACCCAGGCACCTGTTTTCCACGCTGAACTTGTTCCCGCCCCCTCCTTTTAACAGTGATATGGGCTAATAAACTGCAGAAATGAAAAGTAACTGAAATATTTTATTTTTGCTAACTTAAAGAGATAAACAAGGGGTGCCTGAGTGGCTCAGTCAGTTAAACCTCCATTTTTGGTTTTGGGATGGAGCCCCGCATCTGTCTTTGAGCTCAGTATGGAGCCTGCTTAGGATTCTCTCTCCTTCTCCCTCTCCACCCCATCCCCTCAAATAAATAAATAAAATCTTAAAAAAAAAAAAAAAAAAAAGAGGGATGCCTGGGTGGCTCAGTCGTTAAGCGTCTGCCTTGGGCTGGGGTCATGACCCCAGGATCCTAGGATGGAGCCCCAGGTTGGGCTCCCGGCTCACAGGGAGTTTGCTTCCTTCTCCCTCTCCTCCCTGTTGGTGCTCTCTCTCGCTATTTCTCTCTCTCTCAGATCAATAAACAAAATCTTTACTTCTTTTTTTTTTTTAAGATTTTATTTATTTATCAGAGAGAGAGAGGGGGAGAGAGTGAGCACAGGCAGACAGAATGGCAGGCAGAGGCAGAGGGAGAAGCAGGCTCCCTGCCGAGCAAGGAGCCTGATGTGGGACTCAATCCCAGGACCCTGGGATCATGACCTGAGCCGAAGGCAGCTGCTTAACCAACTGAGCCACCCAGGCGTCCCACAAAATCTTTACTTCTTAAAGTTTTTAAAATATTTTATTTATTTATTTGACAAAGAGAGTGAGGGTGCAGGTAGAGGAAGAGGGAGAAGCAGGCTCCCTATGGAGCCAGGAGTCCCATGCGGGGCTCCATCCCAAGACCCTGGGACCATGACCTGAGCTGAAGGCAGACGCTTAAGTGACTGAGCCACCCAGGCACCCCATAAACAAAATCTTTAAAATCTTTAAAATCTTTAAAAAATTTTTTTTTAATTAAAGAAAAAAAGGAAAGCAGGATACCTCACAAGAAATGCAGAGGTTCAGTTAACTTAAAATCTAATAACCTTAATATACTACAAATATCACTTCATTCTAATTGTTTTCTGGCTTTATTTATTTGGCTTTACATTTTAAAAAGACATTTTCTTCCTGCCAAGAACACCTTCTGAGATTCCCTTTGTCAACTATGTTTTCCATATACTCTTATTATTTACCAGTCCATACCAAATAGCTTTGTTTCTTTTTCTTACTACATTGGGGCTCTCTCCTCTATATCTTTCACAAATTCTACCAGCTTCTATTCTGTCCTCACATCTTCTCTTTGCCCTCACAGATTTTGCTGTTTTTGCTCTTCGTCATACCTCCTCATTACGTGATCTTAGACACTTTCATTTTGGTTATGCATGCTCTATAAATATCCTTGGATTACAGTTGGGGGTAAGGATACGTGGAAATGTTTAAACAACTTCATCCATGCTTTAAAAACTGCTGGACAAAAGGGAACTATAATTTTTTTTTTTTAAAGATTTTATTTATTTATTTGACAGAGAGAAATCACAAGTAGATGGAGAGGCAGGCAGAGAGAGAGGGAAGCAGGCTCCCTGCTGAGCAGAGAGCCCGATGCGGGACTCGATCCCAGGACCCTGAGATCATGACCTGAGCCGAAGGCAGCGGCTTAACCCACTGGGTGGCTCAGTGGGTTAAG